>NW_028047811.1:0-420 GCF_054177405.1 Leptonychotes weddellii
AGGACGCTCAACTGACTGTATCACCCAGACGCCTCATCTTTTAAACTTTTAATAGAGGATGGTCTGAGGTAATTTTTTTTTTTCTTTCAGCTTAGCAGGGAGAGGGAAGGGGAAGGAGCTAAACCTGAGGAGAGAAGAAGCTAGGATACTAGGAAACTATATTCTACCCCCACCGCCCTTTTTAAAAAGTAGTAGGGAAGGAAGATATATGGTGCCTTTGGCTTTTTATTAAAGCAGTGTTCAGAATTTTTCCTCAGGACAATCACTCAGAGGCATAAACATTTTTTATTCAGTGAGATGTTTGGCAATTAGATATAGTAATATCCCATTTATACAGAGGCTAGACTTCCCCTTCCCATCAGGAGAAGCATAGTAGGAATCAGGAAGTGAGACAGAGGCTCATGAAATAATTTTCCTAAA
>NW_028047812.1:0-420 GCF_054177405.1 Leptonychotes weddellii
TGCTGGGGGTGAGGCATTGGGCTCGGTGCTGGCTGGTGGGGTGGCGCTGAGCAACTAACCCCCTTAAGAGAGAGGCGTGAAAGAGTCTTTCCCTCTTTGCTCTCAAGAGCACAAAACCCTGGGGCGCCTGGGTGGCTCAGTCGGTTAAGCGACTGCCTTCGGCTCAGGTCGTGATCCTGGAGTCCCGGGATCGAGTCCCGCGTCGGGCTCCCTGCTCGGCGGGGAGTCTGCTTCTCCCTCTGACCCTCTTCCCTCTCGTGCTCTCTGTCTTTCATTCTCTCTCTCTCAAATAAATAAATAAAAACTTTAAAAAAAAAAGAGTTGGAGGGGTGCCTTCTAAAAACAGCTAATATTTATTGAGCACTTACTATGTGCCAGGTACTGTCTTCAGTTTTTTATTCCCATCGGTTAATTTAACCA
>NW_028047813.1:0-420 GCF_054177405.1 Leptonychotes weddellii
CTCCTCAGCCACAGCCATAGCTTGGGCCTCCGTAGTAGCTGCCACAGTAGCTCACGGTGTCAGGGCTGTTGAGTTTGGTTGCTTATTCAAGGCAAGATCCTGAGTGTGCATGTCAGCACGTGTAGAGGGATGCTTATATACCTTGGTCAGAGCATGTGATAAATCACGTGTATACCTTTTTGTGTCATTTTTTTTTTTTTAAAGATTTTATTTATTTATTTGAGAGAGAGAATGAGAGACAGAGAGCATGAGAGGGAGGAAGGTCAGAGGGAGAAGCAGACTCCCCGCCGAGCAGGGAGCCCGATGCGGGACTCGATCCCGGGACTCCAGGATCACGACCCGAGCTGAAGGCAGTCGCTTAACCAACTGAGCCACCCAGGCGCCCCCTTTTTGTGTCATTTTTAAATTACCTACTTGACA
>NW_028047814.1:0-420 GCF_054177405.1 Leptonychotes weddellii
AGTAGTGTTCTCTCTCCTTTCATGCATAATTTTATTAATTTGGGCCCTTTCTCTTTTCTTTTGGATAAGTCTGTCCAGTGGCTTACTGATCTTATTAACTCTTTGAAAGAACCAGCTTCTAGTTCCATTGATCTGATCTACTGTGTTTCTGGTTTCTAATTCATTGATCTCTGCTCTAATCGTAATATTTCTCTTCTAATGCATGGCATAGGCATCATTTTTTGCTTTTTCTCTAGTTGTTTAAGATGTAAAGTTAGTTAGTGGATTCAGGATTTTTCTATTTTTTTGAGTGAGGCTTGGATGGCTATGTATTTCCCCCTTAGGACGACCTTTGCAGTATCCCATAGATTTTGGATTGATCTGTTTTCATTCTCATTGGTTTCCATGAATTGTTTAAGTTCTTCCTTGATTTCTTGGTTA
>NW_028047815.1:0-420 GCF_054177405.1 Leptonychotes weddellii
AACAAATTAATATAGTCTTCAACAGTCACTTATCCAGAACCTTCTCCAAGTGACCCAAATTTTATATTTTAATGATTAGAAAGTCCATGAGAAGAGAATTCCATTAACTATATACAGGAGCCTTTTCACGGAGGATTTGATGAATCTGTCATTTTAAGAGAGCTGTACCTGATGGATCCTTCTACTACCGTACATACTTGCACAATAAACCATAATGACTCCTAACCACCATCAATTACCTTAGTGTTTTGTAACTTGTTTTCCACTTTTCCCTCCTTTTAAAACTGAACTTAAGGCAATGTACACAGAATTATAATAAATGAACTTCAATAGGAAGAGTTCAAGATTTAAAAAAAGAAAAAACCCACAGTACATTTGAATGGCTTGCCTCCTGGTTTTTCCACTAAAGATTACATAGGT
>NW_028047816.1:0-420 GCF_054177405.1 Leptonychotes weddellii
ACCCAGCACCTAAAGCTCCGGTAGGCATTGACACCTCTCTGTTGTGTTGTTGGCCTAGGGGATGGAGATGCAGGTAAGAGATCATTCTCCTTCACTCTCCTTCCACCCACATCCCCAGTCCCCAGAAGTGTGAGGCCACCTCTTTCCAGGAGAGGCAGTGAGGAGCACAGATTTACTCTATTATTCAAAACACAGTTTTTTTTTTGTTTTTTTTTTTTTTTCGCGAGGCAAAAACGTTTATTCACTTTTGTGTTGCACAAGTGTAAGAACCACATAATCTGGATTTACTTTAGGTCACAATAATTTAAAAGATAGAAAGCCCCTGTTACAGAAATTGTTAAATTGACTATTTGACAATTTATACAATAAATGAAGAAACTGACAATAGAACAGGCCAGTGATCAGCCAACACAATACAAC
>NW_028047817.1:0-420 GCF_054177405.1 Leptonychotes weddellii
AATCACTGAATTCTATCTCTGAAACTAAAAAAAAAAAAAGATTGCGATCAGAAATTTTGGGAACATGATACATCCTTCGAACTCTCTTAAAATGAAGAGGTTTTGGGAGGTTAATTAATGATGTGGTAAGAACCAGATTTAGTTTTATTGGGAGCAACTCTCAATTCTGGCTGAGACTAGGGAAAAGATTGTGTACCTCTATTCATATATGCACATATATACATGCATGTATAATTATTCTTCATAAGAAATAAATTATTTATGATGACTTATTTTGTGTGTGTCTGTGGAGGTAGGTATTGTTGAAAGTATATGTGTTCACATTATGCATTGGCAAAGACACTTAATGATTGTTCCTTTTATTATATCCATCTGATTCTAAAAAGGAGGTAAAAAACAGGTGGCCTGAAAGGCATATCT
>NW_028047818.1:0-9217 GCF_054177405.1 Leptonychotes weddellii
AAAAAAAAAAAAAAGAAAGAAAAAGAAAGCACTTTGTTACGTTTGCCATTTTATCGTAAAGGATAGAACCCGGGAAAGCCAAATGGAAGGGAGGCACAGGGCAAGGTATGGAGGGTGGGGTGGGGGCGCATGGAGCTTCAGAAGCTGTCTGAACTCCTTCACTTAGGAGTTTTTCTGGAGGTTTCATTAGGTAGGCATGATTAAGTCATTGGTTATTGGTGATTGAATTCAATTTCCAGCCCCATTCCCCTCGGGAGAGATGGAGGGTGGGGCTGAAGGTTCTGACCTTCTAAACCCCACCCTGATCTCCCTGGTGACCAACTTCCACCCCGAAACTATCAGGGGCTGTCAGCCACCAATCATCTCATTAGCATACAAAAGAAACTCAGGGCTCTGGAATTTCCGAGGGTTTTCGGAGCCGGGTGCCGGAAGCTAAGAAGGAGGGAACATACACTGCTCGGGATTCACACCCGCTACTTGGAAGTTTGGCGCGTCAGAACTGGACTAAGCTGTGGAAGTCAGCAAGGGCGACAGGCTCATGTTATTTGGAGGGGCTCAGTTTGGAGCAGCGGCTCACATCAGGCTAGCTGGCATGTCACATCAGTGACCAAGCCAGGTGTCCTGCCTCCCAGCTCTGGCCCCTCCACGCTGCACTGTTGGAGCCTCACAAGAGAAACCCTGAAGTAGAACAGGTATCACTGTGTTAGTCTACCCATTCTACAGATGAGAATACAGAGGGCTGGAGAGCAGGCGTGCCTTCCAGTACAGTCTCCTTTGTACCTGGGTGGCATTTCTGGCCACCTCAATGTGCCAAGGTGGGTCTGTGCCTGGTTGTTCAGAGTCAGCCCTGGGACAGTAGACTGGGGAGTGGCTTGGAGGGTGTGGAATGATCGTCAAGGCCCCCCGGCCCCCCCAGACCACTGCCTGCTTGGGGAGCATCTGAGTCAGACAATGCCCCTGCCATCCAGAGCTTTGTGGCACCGAGGCATGGGGACAGGGTGTGGACTGTGGTGCTCAAACCTGCCCCTGTGTGTGACCTTGGGCTCCTCTCTGAGTGTGACTCCTATGTACGGGAAGATCGGTACGGTGGGCTTTGAGCACTGCTTTCTCACCTTTAAACATGGGTGTGGGGATATGGTGTTAAATTTACCTTACGGGGTTGTTGGCAGAATCAGCTGAAATGTGTGAGAGCCAGTGGTAGGCACATGAGTGTGGATTTCCTTTCTCCTTCCCTCCTTCCTCTGCCACCCCTGCCCTTTCTTTTTTTTCCTTCCTGCCTAGTCAACACTTCCAAGCACTGTGTTAGAGAAGGAACCAGGTGCTGTGGGACAGGGGATGTGGGGACCACCTCCCCCAGGGGACTTGGGGATGGAAAAAGGCCTCTCAAACCAGCTGTGGGTAGCTGTGGGAATCACGCCAGGCCCATCAGGGCTTCAGGTCCCTGGACTGACACGGAAAGGGGTCCCAGGGAGGCATATCTCTCATCCAGAGTCACATGGCTGACGGGGCTGTGCGGGCCAAGGGCTGGTATGACTCCCGGGGCTATCCAGCATTAGGGGGGCCTGGGGATTCTGGGCAAGACCTAGCTGACTATCACAGACCCACTCCCATGCGGGCCATCCTGCCCCACGTCTCAGGGCCTGTCAGAGGGATGCGTCACCTACAGAGCTATCACTGCTGGGCCCTGCCCTGTCGGGGGCCCCCTACACAAGGTCAGCTCAGCCCCCCTCAAAGAGGAGAGGCAAGTGTGAGCAGTCTTGCTCCCGAAGCTCAAAGCTCAGGAGCAGGAAAGTCCAGCGGGGAGGTGGATGAGGGGGAGGCGGGCACAGACCCTGTGGACACCCATGGGCGTCCATGAGTACACCCCCTCTTGTGTGCTGCTCCCGGATGCAGGGCGCACGCTTGCCCACAGCTGCTGCCCACAGCCCCGACAAGCCCATTTAGCCCCCAGTGACAGATGAGCAGAGTGAGGCCCGGAAGGCGACACGGGACACCTCAGAGGCAGCAGTGAGAGCAGAAATCGGAGCTTTGGAATCAGGGTGCCTTGTTCTGAATCGCAGCCCTGTCATTTCCAGGCTGTGTGACCTTGAGCCAGTGCCTTGACTTCTCCGAGTCTCTGTTTCCTCATCTGTAAAGTGGAGACAATATCCCTTCTCTCTCAGGTTATCAGGAAGAAGGAAACAGTGACAGAAAATCACAGTGGCCGGCACACAGTAGGTGCCCAGCAAATTCCAGTCCCTCCTCCCCCGTTGCCAGCTACCCTGGGCCTCAGGGAGCCTCTCTTTCCTTCCTCCCCTGCCTCACATCTGAGCCCCAACCCCTTCGTCAGCACCGATCAGGGAGTGAGAATTGGGCTGATGAGGGCCTCTCCCACCTGCCTTTGCCCCCCACAGAGCCAGCAGCAGGGCCAAGGGCAGCCTCAGGGGGAGGCCCAGGCAGGGCTTCTGCCCAAAGGGAAGAAGTGGGCTTTTGAGCAGGTGTGGTCAGTGGGAGCCTCGAAAGCACGGCCTCTCCCGCCTCCATTCTACTCTGCGGTTTGTCACAGTTCGTTGTGCCCTCCACCTCAGTTTACCAGGGTCGTCTTCCCTGGTGCCACGGACACACAGGCCCGGGGATTTCGTTTACAGCATTCCAAGACCCCAGGTGGGTCCCCGACCCTGGCCCCCTCACCTGGGCCCAGGTCGAGTCCTGATCCCCCAGTCTGAGCCCTGAGCGTGATCCCAAACTGAGCCTTGGCCTGGGGTAGATCATGTCCTTAGTGGGGAATAGTGGTGCAGCCAGAAGGATCCTCCCTCTCAAGAGAGAGGAAATCCTGGTTGCCACAGTATAGAGCTCCTTAGTGGGAATCTCCCCCCTCCTCCAGGAGCTGCCCCTGCCCTGAGGCTGAGGCGCTGAGCCTCCCTGGGGCGAGCATGAGCCCACTGCTCAGGTTCCTGGGCCTGAGATCCCCAGGCCCCAGATCTCCTCCCCCTGGATCTTGGGTGGGGGGGAGTGTCTGGGCAGGAGATGGGCAGGCCAGATGCAGAGAACAGAAGGAGACACACCTGGACAAGATGGAGGCCTGGGCCAGATTCCTGGCCCCACCCAATGCCTGATTCAGCTGACCCTGGGGTATCATCCCCCTTTCGACGACGGACCACAGGGACCTTGCTTGGAGTGGGCTGCCCTGTGCTCCAAAGCATCCTGGTGTCCCAATGAATCCTGTCCCTATCTCCACTCCAAGTGGCCCAGAAATGAGTTTCTCCATGTCACAGAGGGAGAGCCGGGCCCAGAGAAAGGAAATAATGTGCCCGAGATCACACAGCCAGACACAGACAAGAACTCAAAGCTCCTAAACCCAGGGCAGGCCTGACCACAGCTTCTTTGCCCACCAGGGTGACCTCAGGAGACACTGAGGTGGGGGTAGGGGGGCTGGGAGGTAGAAGGAAGGCCTGGCCTTCCTGGGCCAGACCAGTGGGAGCGCCCTTTGCCTCTTCTCTAGCCCCTACCTGCTGGCCAGACGTCTGGTGGCCATGAATCCACACAGCTTCCCTGCCAGACGGTAACATCTGGCTTCTCCCTGCCCAGCCGGGCCGGGGGGGGGGGTGGGGGGAGCTCTGAGTGCTTGCTCCTGATCCCAGGGCCCACCTGGAGCCACCTTCTCTGCTGGCAGCCACACCTGTCCAGGGCAGAGGGTGCAACAGGGAGGAAGGCCCTCCCTCCTGCCTCCCTCAGCCCACTCTCAGCTCCATGGAGAGTCCCCAGCCACCATTCAATCCTTGCCCAGCCCATGGGACCCCACGAGGCAGTGGGAACCTGTGTGCACCTCACCCTCTGCTCCTGGAAGAGATGAACTCCTGGATTCTCAATCCTGAGCCCTCTCTGGGGAATGAGCTAGCCTCCTCCTTCTCCTCGCAGCTGAGCCAGGACAGGTACCCACGAGAGCATTAACCCTGTCAGCCCCGCAGAGCCCGCCAAGTGTCCCTCTGCGTTTGACAAGTGCAGAGACAGAGGTCCAGCCTAGGGGAGGATCTGACTCCCCTTGGGCCGGGCACTTGCACCCACCTGATGCCCTCCACGCCCCTCACCTGGATTCCGCGCGATCCGTGGGCGGGGTGGGTCCCAGGCAGCGCCACAGGGTCCCCGGGGCGGGGGGACGTAGGGGGGTCCCGGGCCGCGGGGCGCACGCGGGATGCTCCCGGGGCGGCGGCCGACAGCGGCCGCGTCTTCACCGCGCCGGCGGCAGAGGGCTCTGTGCGCTGCGCCCTGGGCCCGGCTTTTAGCAGCGGGTGTGGACGCGGGCACTGCCCGGCCCCCGCCCGCTCGAGATGTCCTTTGCCCCTTGATCCGGTGCCTCTTTCTCTCCTTAGCACGTGGGTGGCAGCCGCTCACCCGTCTGGCGGCCTGTGGGCCAGCCATGGCCCGGGCCGCGGGCCCCGGCGCCTGCCAATCCCCGTCGGGACGGCTCGTGCCCGCTCACCTTTAACCCCCCTCTCCCCGGGGGCTCGGTGCCCGGCTCCCAAACCGCGGGCTGGGTTTGAGAAGGGAGGAGCCACAGGTATGGGGCCCTGGCCCAGGTGCGCAGGGGCAGAGGCTGGGGCGCTGCGGCCAGCTAGCTCCCTGAGCCCCAGCCTCTCTGGGAACGTCTGGTGCCCGGGTTCCCTCTCCGTTTGAGCTCCCATCCGACTCACTGAACCCCATTCATTCCCCTGGGGCCAGCTCCATCCCGGGCCCCATCCTGAGCCCATTTGGCCTCTAAGCCCCCTTCCTCTCCGCGATTTCACAGGGCCCTCACGAGCACCCCTTCCTTTCCCTGGGCTCTCTACCCCTCCCTGAGCAGCCCGCCACCCTCTCCCATGCAGGCACACACACGCCCTTCTCCACCCTTAGGAGCCCTCCCCCTCCACAACCCTCTGCCCTTCCAGAGTTCCCATTCCCTCCTGACCTCCTTCCTCTTAAGCCTCCTCCCTGTGCCTGTTTCCTCAAGTGTAAGATGGAAAGCAGGGTGGAGGGGATGGCGGTGGTCTTGGGCCTTCACATCAGAGAAAGGCAGAAGAAAGAAGTTCCTCAAAGGAATCCAATCTGGGAAGGCTTCCTGGAGGAGGAAGATACTCATGGTTCCTTTGATGCTAAGAAAGAAAGGAGACGGCTTTGATGGCTTCTGGTGACTGGCTCCCCTCCCTTGATGGAAGCTGGGGAGGCATGGGGAGGGGGTCTCCTCATTTAAGAAAGTCTCCTGAAGATCGACAGAACGTATCTCCCCCTTCATATGAAGATTCTCTAAAGCGAGGGCAGGGTCTCATCATTTCAACTCGATAAATCATTACCACTTCTAGCTAATGTTTGCCAAGCATTGACTACTTGCCAGGGTCCTGCCTACACCTCTTAAGCCCTTTATGTGGGTTAATTCATTGACTCCCTTCAGGGACCAGATGGGGTGGGTGTTTTCTCCCCATTTTACAGAGGAGGAAACAGAGGCACAGGGAGGTTCATATAGGTGGTAGGTGGCCGAGCTGGAGTTTGAGCCCGGGTTTGCACCTGCTGTGTAATAGATCCTTTGCTGGGGACTAGGGACTGGAAAGATGACATAAACACTGTCCCTGCTCTCAGGGGACCTCTAGTTTAACAAGGAGGAATGGATGATATACTTTAATGACTCTGATACAGATCCGGTTGCCATCAGGGCTGTGACAGAGAGTGCTGGAAAGGAAGGACTGATTCTGCCTTTGGAGGAGGAGGTATGTGCCCGGCCAAGAAGGATGGGTCAGTTTTTCAAAAGCTTTAGGACAAGGCATGGGGAGGAAGGGCATTTGAGGTGGTGGGACATCTTGGGCAAAAGCAGGGGAGGTGTGGAAATGCAGCATAAGGTTGGGGGATAGTCAGGCATCTGGCTTGACTGGGAAAGGGTCTCTGGGTCGAGTACGAGACCAGGGAAAAGAAAGAGGGAGAGAATCATGGAGGAACATAGATGCAGACAAAGAAATGACCAGCTGAGAGAGGACAGGGAGCCATGGAAGAATGTTGAGCAAAGGCAGACCCGGTGGCTTTGCTGAGGTTGCAGCAAGTGGGAAGCAGGGGCTACATGGGGGTGGGTGCCTCAGCCCGGGAGTGGCAGGGCTGCCTGAGCTGGGCCTGAACATGTGACTGACTGGGGGTGCAGTGGTGAACCGAGGACTTGCAGAGCTGAAGGGACAGTTTGTCACCGTGATTTCTGCGGGTGCTTATCCAAAGGGCTTGGGTCTCCTTCAACTCTGGATGCAGCCACAGAGCAGGACCCGAAGCAGAATAGCATGCTTGTAAATGTCATCAGAACTGCGCAAAGAAGATTTGGGGATAGATGGAAGATTCGGGGCTCAGAAAGTCTTTCCTGGTTTGAGCCTAACTCCCCGCAGGATGCTGACCCCACCCCCTAAACCAAATAAGGGGGTGCCCTAGAGACCGACTGGGCAGAGCTGGAGATACCCCACAGGGTGATGACCAGCAGGCTGTTGTCTTCAGGATGGCAGGTAATAATCTGTTCCTCCAAGGACAAGGCAGGTGGGGAGCTCGGAGGCAGCTGCTCGTTTCTTCCTCCTGCCCTGCTTCCTCCTGCGTGCCTCACCCCATGCAGGTGGGAACACGATCCTAATGCAGGACGGTGTCCCTCTCCACAGTAAGACGAGATGGCTGAAGTCAGAGCCTTCACTTTCAAAACACCTACCAATAGCATATTGTTTAGATGCACGAGTCTACACCACAAGTATCCTTTTTTGGCAAGACAAAAGAACCACATACTTGTTAGAATGGCTAAAATGAAAAAAGACTGACCAGGGGCGCCTGGGTGGCTCAGTTGGTTAAGCGACTGCCTTCGGCTCAGGTCATGATCCTGGAGTCCCTGGATTGAGTCCCGCATCGGGCTCCCTGCTCGACAGGGAGTCTGCTTCTCCCTCTGACCCTCCCCTCTCTCATGTGCTCTCTCTCATTCTCTCTCTCTCAAATAAAAAAAAAAAAAGAAAGAAAAAGAAAAAAGACTGACCATATAAAGCATTGGTAAGGATGTGGAGTGACTGGAACTCATTCCCTGCGCTGGTGGGGGGTGTGGGGGGGGGAAGGAATGTTAACACAGTTTGGAAAACTGGCGTTTTCTTAAAATGTTAAACACATGCACCTACCATCTGACCTCATCATTTCACTCCTAGGTATTCAGCCAAGAGAAATAAGGGAATATGTCCATACAGAGGCTTGTACACAAATGTTCACAGCAGCTTTACTTGTAAAAGCCTCAAACTGGAAACAACCCAAATGTCCATCAGCAGAAGAATAGATAAACAAATTGTGGTATGTCCACACAGTGAAACCCCGAACTGCAATTAAAAGAAACAAAACTGTTGATAAAGGCAACAGAATCTATTAGTATAAAAATAACTATTATGAGTAGAAGAAGCCACACACACACAAAATTGTGTACTTCGTACGCTTCCATTTATGTAAGATTCTGGAAAACACAGACTAATCTGTAGTGTCAGAGAGTAGATTAGGGGTTATCTGGGGATGGGGCTGAGGGAAGGGGGAGAGACTGGAGGGAGAAATCACAAAAGAGCATAAATGAACTTTTGGGGGTGTTGGATATGTTCATTGCCTCGATTTTGATGATGTTTTTGCAAACCCAAACTCATCAAATTGTACACTTTAAATTTTTCTAAATTTATATATTTATTTGAGAGAGAGAGCACAAGCAGGAGGGGCAGAGGGAGTGGGAGAGAGAATCCGAAGCAGACACCCCGCTGAGCGTGGAGCCTGACTCAGGGTTCAATCTCATGACCCTGAGATCATGACCTGAGCCGAAACCAAGAGTTGGACACTTAACCAACTGCACCACCCAGGTGCCCCCAAATTGTACACTTTAAATATGTACAGCTTACTGGGGCGCCAGGGTGGCTCAGTCATTGGGCGTCTGTCTTCGGCTCAGGTCATGGTCCTGGGGTCCTGGGATCGAGCCCTGCATCGGGCTCCCTACTCCACGAGAAGCCTGCTTCTCCCTCTCCCACTCCCCCTGCTTGTGTTCCCTCTCTCGCTGTGTCTCTCTCTCTGTCAAATAAATAAATAAAATCTAAAAAAAAAAAATACATACAGCTTATTGTGCAGATGTTACACCTCAATAAAGTTATTTTTTAAAAAAGCAAGGGAGTGAGAAATCCCAAATTCAGGAGTGAGGTTCCTTTGGGTACGGTGAGGTCCTAGTTCTGGGGTTGGGTGGTAGATTCACTGGTGTTCGCATTAATAAATCCACAAATGAAATAAAAGCAGGCCACATATGGATCAAAGATGAGAGTGTGTATATGTGTAAAGAATTAGGGTCAGTCTATTTCTGTGTCCCTGAGATCTGGATTTTAAAAGTGGGGTGTATGTGTGTGCTGGGACAACTGGATATCCTCATGCAAAAGCATGGAGTTGGATCCCTACCTCACACCATGTACAAAAATTAACTCAAAATGGATTGTTACCTAAATGGAAGATCTAAAATTATAAAACTCTTAGAAGAAAACATAAGGGTAAATCTTCATGGGGCACCTGGGTGGCTCACTCGGTTAAGCATCTGCCTCCAGCTCAGGTCATGATCTCAAGGTCCTGGGATCAAGCCCCATGTCCAGCTCCCTGTTCAGTTGGGAATCTGCTCCCTCTCCCTATGCCCCTCCGCCCTGCTTGTGCTCTCTCACTCAAATAAATAAATAAAATCTTTTTTTAAAAAAGGGTAAATCTTCATGATCTTGAAGTAGAAAATGGTTTCTTAAATATGATGCCAAAGCACACGCAACAAAATAAAAAATAGATACGCTGGATGTCATCAAAATAACAACTTTTGTGCTCCAAAGGACATCATCAAAAGTGGGAAAAGACAACCTACAGAATGGGAGAAAAGTACAAACTGTATATCTGATAAAAGACTAGTTTCCAGAATATATAAAGAACTCTTGCAACTCAACAATAAAAAGGCAAATACCCAATTAAAAAATGGGCAAAGGATTTGAATAGATATTTCTCCAAAGAAGATATAAAAATGACCAATAGTGGGGCACCAGCCTGGCTTAGTCAGTGGAAAATGTGACTTTTGATCTCGGGGTCATAAGTTCGAGCCCCATGATGGGTGTAGAGATTACTTAAATAAACTTTAAAAAAATGACCAACAGGGGGCGCCTGGGTGGCTCAGTTGGTTAAGCGACTGCCTTCGGCTCAGGTCATGATCCTGGAGTCCCTGGAT
>NW_028047819.1:0-420 GCF_054177405.1 Leptonychotes weddellii
TGAATAATCTTTTCTTTATGTTAGAAGTTATTTTTATAGTTAGGAGTTATTTTTTTTTCCCCTTGGAGTCCTATTTCCATTTGACGCCCCCCCCCATACTCAGAATACTACCCTAATACAGGATATTTTTTTTTAAAGATTTATTTATTTATTTGAGAGAGCGAGAATGAGAGAGAGTACATGAGAGGGGGGAGGGTCAGAGGGAGAAGCAGGCTTCCCGCCGAGCGGGGAGCCCAATGCGGGACTCGATCCCGGGACTCCAGGATCATGACCTGAGCCGAAGGCAGTTGCTTAACCAACTGAGCCACCCAGGCGCCCCAGGATATTTTTATGTTTGAATGTCTTTTACTGATCACCCCATCCTAATTCTCTGCCACAGAAATATCAACAAGCATTGTTGGAGTGTTTGCTTTACCCACA
>NW_028047820.1:0-420 GCF_054177405.1 Leptonychotes weddellii
AAAAAAAATAAAAATAAAAAAAGAGATCATATTACAATTCTATACCCAGAAAGAATATCTTTCAAACATGAAAGTGAAATAAAGTTGAGTGAAAGAAGCACGACCAGCAGTCCTGTCCTACAAGAAATGTAAAGTAGTTTCTTTAGGCAGTAGGAAAATTATATTACATGTCATTTAAGTCTACACAAAATGATTAACATTACCAGAAATAGTAAACTGAGGCCCAGGCCAGGGGCAGAATGCTAGTCAGCAATATGAAGGAACAAACTACTGATGTACACAACAATGTAAATGAATCTCAAAAAAGATTTGCTGAATGATACATAATCATATTGTTTCATTCCATTTACATAAAGCTCTAGAACAGTCAAAACTAGTCTATAATGAAAAATAGCAGAACAGTCCTTTTTTTTTTTTTGA
>NW_028047821.1:0-420 GCF_054177405.1 Leptonychotes weddellii
AGTCAACTGCAAGACTTAAAACTTGATATCAGAGGAGGGGGGAAAGATGGCGGAGGAGTAGGGGACCCTATTTCACCTGGTCCCTGGAATTGAGCTGGATATCTACCAGACCACTCTGAGCACCCAGGAAACCAGCCTGAGATGTAAAAAGATCTGGATCTCTACAAACAGAATATCGCAGGCGGTTGGTTTTGAGGTAGGAAGCGGGGAGCAGTGATTCCACGGGCAGATATCGGAGGATAAACGGCAGCGGGAGGGTGCCTGGCCGTGGGGATCCTACACCGCCGGTGAGCGACAGTCTCGTGCGCTGGGGACAGGGCACAGACTTGCAGACCGGTAGCACTGGGGAAAGGACTTTAGGGCAGCCCCTGGGTCAGAAACCCGGAGCGGCGGGGTCACGCCTGTGAACTGGGAGCAGCC
>NW_028047822.1:0-420 GCF_054177405.1 Leptonychotes weddellii
CATTTCCATTCTCTTTTTTAATTCTCATTTTTCTGAATTTTTTATAGTGAGTGTATAAACTGTTATAATCAGAAAACAAATGTTATTGTTTAAAATGACAAGGTGCCAGTGCCTGGGTGGCTCAGTTGGTTAAGCGACTGCCTTCGGCTCAGGTCATGATCCTGGAGTCCCTGGATCGAGTCCCGCATCGGGCTCACTGCTCGGCAGGGAGCCTGCTTCTGCCTCTGACCCTCCCCCCTCTCATCTGCTCTCTCTCATTCTCTCTCTCTCAAATAAATAAATAACATCTTTAAAAATAAATAAATAAATAAAATAAAATGACAAGGTGCCAGAGGGTGGATATTTGCTATAGAGCAGCTGGAAAGTGCCTTACCCTATGTCATCCCATGAGCTTGTTAACCTTCCTCCCGGGAGGCCAAA
>NW_028047823.1:0-420 GCF_054177405.1 Leptonychotes weddellii
AGGCATGGTCTTTAAGTCTAGGTGCTGTGCAGTGCAGTTATGAGAGTAAAGGAAAAGGGAAAGGGGCAGGTCATAACTGAAGAAATAAGAAGAGCCAGGTTCTTATTAAAACCTCTGTTAGAGGGGCGTCTGGATGGCTCAATCAGTTGCGTATGAGACTCTTAATTTCAGCTCGGATCATGATCTTGGGTCATGAGGTTAGCCCTGCTTAGGGTGTCTGCTTGGGATTCTTTACCCACCCCCCACCCCCACTCACACTCTCTCTTAAATAAATAAATAAATATTTTTAAAAAAAGAAGACTGGACACTGGACTTACTTAAAAAATAAAACAAACAAAAAAACCTCTGTAAGAGGGGCGCTTGGGTGGCTCAGTCGTTAAGCGTCTGCCTTCGGCTCAGGTCATGATATCAGGGTCCTGG
>NW_028047824.1:0-420 GCF_054177405.1 Leptonychotes weddellii
AGTTCATCTTTACCACAGCTTTACTAAATCAGTTCGGTCATTATCTCCTTTTTATGTATGAGAAAGCCCAGGCACAGCAAAGTTAAGAAACTGACCCCAAATCGTACAGCTCGCAAGTGAGAAGGTCAAAAATCAATCCCATGGGCGCCTGGGTGGCTCAGTTGGTTAAGCGACTGCCTTCGGCTCAGGTCATGATCCTCGAGTCCCGGGATCGAGTCCCACATCGGGCTCCCTGCTCGGCAGGGAGTCTGCTTCTCCCTCTGACCCTCCTCCCTCTCATGCTCTCTGTCTCTCATTCTCTCTCTCGCAAATAAATAAAATCTTAAAAAAAAAAAAAAAATCAATCCCAGGCAGTGTGACTCACACTTCACCCCATAAGCCGCTGTGGCATCGGGGCAGCCGTGGGCGAGAAGAGGAGTG
>NW_028047825.1:0-420 GCF_054177405.1 Leptonychotes weddellii
AGCCGCCATTTTCACTCTTGTCCTCCAAAGCTATACGGAAAGCTTGCAGGGAACAAAAGCTCCTGAGAGCAAATCCGAGCAGATGACTTAGCCCAGACCTGGCAAGGGCGGGCAGTTCTGCCTCCGGCAAAGACATTTGGGAACCACGGCAACAGGCCCCTCCCCCAGAAGATCAGCAAGAACAGCCAGCCAGGACCAAGTTTATCGATCAATGAGAACAACAGAACTCCAGCACTAGGGGAATATTGCACAATGAAATCATGGCTTTTTTACCATGATTCTTTAGTCTTTCACAGTTAATTTTTTTTAACTTTTTTTTTTGAATTTTTCTTTTTCCCTTTTTCAACCAACATCTTATCAACCCCTTTTTAAAAAAATCTTTCTTATTTTTCATTTTTAGAGTCATATTCTATCCCTTCA
>NW_028047826.1:0-420 GCF_054177405.1 Leptonychotes weddellii
CTGCTGCAGGAACTTATTTTTTTAATTCCAGTATAATTAACATACAGTGTTTATTAGTTTCAGGTGTGCAATATAGTGATTCCACAATTTTATACATTACTCAGTGCTCATTATGATAAATATAGTCTTTAATCCCCTTCACCTATTTTACCCATCCCCACCTACTTCTCCTATGGTAACCATCAGTTTAAGTGTGTGGTTTTTTTTGTCTCTTTCTTTCTTTCTTTCTTTTTTTTTTTTTTAAAGATTTTATTTATTTATTTGAGAGAGAGAGTGAGAGAGAGAAAGAGCACAAGAGGGGGGAGCGGGAGAGGGAGAAGCAGACTCCCTGCTGAGCAGGTAGCCCGATGCGGGACTCGATCCCGGGACTCCAGGATCATGACCTGAGCCGAAGGCAGTCGCTTAACCAACTGAGCCACC
>NW_028047827.1:0-420 GCF_054177405.1 Leptonychotes weddellii
GCTTCCCTGCTCCGATACCTGGGAGCTCTGCCGCACTCAGGCACCCCCGGTCTTTCTGTGACCCCAAGGGTCCTGAGACCACACTGTCCCGGAGGGTTCCACCCCCCGCTTAGCCACCGGAGTGACGTCCCTCAGCGAAGCAGACTTTTAAAAGTTCCAATTTTGTGCTCCGTGGTTCTATCACTTGCCAGAAGCGGCCGACGGAGGCCCCTCCCCCGCCCTCTATCCTCCCGAATATCGCCTCGGATTCACTTCTCCGCACGTCCTACCTTCCAGAAAGTGGTCGCTTTTCTGTTCAGAGAGTTGTTGCTATTCCTTTCTTTGATCTCCTGTTGAGTTTGTAGGTGTTCAGAATGGTTTGATCCCTATCCAGCTGAATTCCTGAGAGGAGACGAAATCCAGGTCTCCTACTCCTCCGCC
>NW_028047828.1:0-420 GCF_054177405.1 Leptonychotes weddellii
TATGAATGACTAACTTCTACTTTGCTAATTTATCCTGTGGGAAATTAAAATCTGAAATAGAAAGACATTTTAAAGATAATATGCTTCATTTTTCCCTTCCTGCTATCTTCTTCTTCTTTTTTTTTTTTTTTAACATATAATGTATTATTTGTTTCAGAGGTACAAATGAAGGGGGGGGGAGTCGGGGGGGGAGACGAACCATGAGAGACTATGGACTCTGTGAAACAAACTGAGGGTTCTAGAGGGGAGGGGGGTGGGGGGATGGGTTAGCCTGGTGATGGGTATTAAAGAGGGCATGTACTGAATGGAGCACTGGGTGTTATACGCAAACAATGAATTATGGAACACTACACCAAAAACTAATGATGTAATGTATGGTGATTAACATAATAAAATAAAAAAAAGAAAAGAAACATTTAA
>NW_028047829.1:0-9216 GCF_054177405.1 Leptonychotes weddellii
GGTAACAAACTGAGGATCACTGGAGTGGTGGGGGGTGGGAGGGATGGGGTGGCTGGGTGATAGACATTGCGGAGGGTACATGCTATGGTGAGCATGTGAATTGTGTAAGACTGTTGAATCACAGACCTGTACCTCTGAAACAAATAATACATTATATGTTAAAAAAAAAAAAAAAGAAGATAGTAGGAAGGGAGAAATGAAGGGGGGGAAATCTTTGGGGGAGATGAACCATGAAAGACTATGGACTCTGAGAAACAAACTGAGGGTTCTTGAGGGGAGGTGGTGGGGGGATGGGTTAGCCTGGTGATGGGTATTAAAGAGGGCATGTACTGAATGGAGCACTGGTTGTTATATGCAAACAATGAATCATGGAACACTACATCAAAAACTAATGATGTAATGTATGGTGATAAACATAACATAATAAAATAAAATTAAAAAAAGAAAAGAAGTTCTAGACTCTTCATCCAGCTGCTTACCTAATGAGCATCTCCACTAAGCTGTCCTTGGGGACCTCAGACTCATAATATTCAAAACTGAACACATTGCAATTACTCCTCACTAACCTGTTCCTCCTTTGTTTTAATTACCTGGCTCAGGGAATAGTAACAGGACTTAATCAAAATCAAAATTTAAACAAATAAACACCCATTTGATTCATCTGGGACACATTCTTTTCTCATTTCCATAACCAATAATACACTAAATCTAGTCTGTTTCACCACACATATATCACTAACACTGTCCACTACCCTCCATCTTGCCACCACTGTAATGCAAGAATAAGATAATATGAAATGGTCTATTTACTGTTGACCATAATTTCTGATTATGGTCACTAGGAACAAACATCTAGGTGTTTGTCTGAAGAAAGCCATCAACAATTGTAACCTGATATTACCTCAAGGACAACAGACAAAATTGCAGCTGCTACTATTAAAATTTCTTGAGATAAAGATGGATACTGGTCCATTTAGTGCTGGGTTGCTGGCAGATAGAAGGTATGTTGTAATAAAGTAGTTAACCCCCTTTAAAAAATTTTTAATTCCAGTATAGTTAACATAGAGTGTTATATTAGTTTTAGGTGTACAATATAGTGATTCAACAATTCCATACATCACCCACTGCTCATCACAACAAGTGCATCCTTAATCCCCATCACCTATTTTACCCATCCTTCCACTTACCTTCCCTATGGTAACCATCAGTTTGTTCTCTATAGTTAAGAGTCTGTTTCTTGGTTTCTCTCTCTCTTTCCTTTGTTCATTTGTTTTCTTTCTTAAATTCCACATATGATTGAAATCAAATGGTATTTGTCTTTCTCTGACCAACTTATTTCTCTTATCATTATACTTGCCAGGCTATTAAGGCTTATGTGAATCATGAATCATTAATTCCTGGCAATGGTGTAGGAGGTGGAGATAGCCTGTAGATAAGGCACAGACTCAGAGCCATGCAGGATTCTGAATGCTCTGGGGTCAGAAGCAGGGTTACAGTCACCTGGGATTTTCTCAGTTGCTTTGTTACCTCCAATCCTTCACACAAGTAGTCCTTTCCCTTTCAATCTGCTCCCACACCTCAGTCCTAGTATTGTGATGAGGGCTTGGGCTATAATATGAAACAAACCCATATTTGAACCCAGGCCCCTCAGGTGTTGAGCAAGTTGTATACCCCTGTTACGTCTAGCATGCCTCATTTGCAGAACTATGGGCATTACAGCAACTACCTTGTAGGGTTGCTGTGGAAATTAAGTGGAATAATGTATGTAAAATGCCTGGCACAGAGAAGTTGTTCAAAAAATGTTCACCATTATTATAGAAACCCTGCTCACATTCCTCTTCTGTGTCTATACTTTTTACCTAAATAAGGAATGTATGAGTCATGCTTCCATATCTACAAGATGGAAATGAGAATGCCCACTCTTCAGGAAAGTTGTGAGGATTAAATGAGATAATGTGTGCCAAGTCCTGACCAGAAAGGTTCTGAGTAGATGATTTAACACAGAAGGACCAATGCCAGAACCTCCAGACAGAATCAGAAGCAAGAAGAGAGGTGAGCAAGCAAACATGATATGCACACACAGGCATGCAAACAAATTGAGCGGCTGAGTTCACAGGGTCTCCTTCTGCCTGGTCAAGAAAAGCTCAGGATATAGGCAAACCTGGGTCTTAATGTCAAGCATACTATGGCTCCAGCTGAGACATGCTGAGGGAGGAAGATACTTTGCTTCTTTTCTACAGTCACTAATTCATTCATTCATTCAGTCTCACTTTTGAAGACTTTCTCTGGGCTGCCAGGCCCCCTTTGAGCTAGCAAGAAGCCTGATGCAATACATAAAGAGCATAGTGTGGTGGTGAACAATGACTGGTGACCCTCTCAAGAAGAACTTTTAATGTCCATATGCAAAGTGCAGTTGGATGAGGAGAGACTGATGGTGGGGTAGAACCAGGAAAGAGCCTGCTGTATAAATCTAGACAAGAAACCCGTTAGGCAGTGTGGTGGTAATGAGAATAGTGACATAAATGACTCAGAGGGGAAAAGAACAATGTCTGTGGTACCAGGAGAATTGGGCCAAAAATACCCCAAAAACTGACTCTATCACTTGTCAGACATTTGATATCAGGCCAGTTACCATGCCTGTCACAGTCTCAGACACCTCATATCTACATTGGGCATCCTAATGAGAGTGAACACCTAGTGATAATGTACATTAAGGTTGGCAAGAGGAAGTTACTTATTACTGATATTACAAGGAATAATAAGCTGGATTTAAGATATATGTTGAGAAAAGAAAAGCAACAATTGTTAACTGGCTAAGAATAAGTGACATTTCACAAAGAGATGGAAAAACATTCCATGCTCATGGATTGGAAGAATAAACATTGTTAAAATGCCTATGCTGCCCAGAGCAATTTACACTTTCAATGCAATCCTTATCAAAATAGCATTGACATTTTTCACAGAGCTGGAACAAACAATCCTTAAAATTTGTGTGGAACCAGAAAAGACCCCGAATTGCCAGGGGAATGTTGAAAAAGATAACCAAAGCCGGGGGAATCACAATGCCTGACTTCATGCTATATTACAAAGCCATAGTCATCAGACAGTATGGTTTTGACACAAAAACAGACACATAGATCAACGGAACAGAATAGAAAGCTCAGAAATGGACCCTCAACTCTATGGTCAACTAATCTTCAACCAAGCAGGAAAGAACATCCAGTGGAAAAAAAAGACAGTCTCTTCAATAAATGGTGCTGGGAAAACTGGACAGCCACATGCAGAAGAATGAAACTAGACCATTCTCTTATACCATACACAAAGATAAACTCAAAATGGATGAAAGACCTCAATGTGAGACAGGAATCCATCAAAATCCCAGAGGAGAACATAGGCAATAACTCTTTGACATTGGACATAGCAACTACTTTCAAGACATGTCTCTAAAGGCAAGGGAAACAAAAGCAAAAATGAACTTTTGGGACTTCATCAAGTTAAAAAGCTTCTGCACAACAAAGGAAACAGTCAACAAAACTAAGAGGCAATCCACGGAATGGGAGAAAATATTTGCAAATGACATTTCGGATAAAGGGCTGATATCCAAAATCTATAAAGAACTTATCAAACTCAACACCCATAAAGGAAATAATCCAGCAAGAAATGGGCAGAAGAGATGAACAGACAATTTTCCAAAGAAAACATACAAATGGCCAATAGACACATTGAAAAAATGTTTAACATCACTAGCCATCAGGGAAACACAAATCAAAACCACAATGAGATATCACCTTTCACCAGTTAGAATGGCCAAAATTAACAAGACAGGAAACAAGTGTTGGAGAGGTTGTGGAGAAGGGAGAACCCTCTTGCACTGTTGATGGGAATGCAAGCTGGTGCAGCCACTCTGGAAAACAGTGTGGAGGTTCCTCAGAAAGTTAAAAATAGAGCTACCCTACAACCCAGCCATTGCACTACTAGATATTTACCCCAAAGATACAGATGTAGTGAAAAGAAGGGGCACATACACCCCAATGTTCATAGCAACAATGTCCACAATAGCCAAACTGTGGAAGGAGCTGAGATGCCCTTCAACAGATAAATGGATAAAGATGTGGTCCATATATACAATGGAATATTACTCAGCCATCAGAAAGGATGAATACCCACTATCTCCATCGACGCGGATGGAACTGGAGGGGATTATGCTAAGTGAAATAAGTCAAGCAGAGAAGGACAATTATCATATGGTTTCACTCATATGTGGAACATGAGGAATAGCATAGAGGACCACAGGGGAAGGGAGGGAAAACTGAATGGGAAGAAATCAGAGACGGAGAAAAAGCATGAGAGACTCTGGACTCCAGGAAACAAATTGAGTGTTATAGAAGAGGGGGGTGGGGGGATGGGGTAACTGGGTGAGGGGTATTAAGGAGGGCATGTGTTTAGATGAGCACTGGGTGTTATACGCAACTAATGAATCATTGAACACTACAACAAAAACTTATGACGTACTATATGTTGGCTAACTGAACATAATAATAAAAAAAAGAATGTGACATTTCAGTTAACAGTTGGGGGAACTTTAACATGATTATGTACTTATTTTATTTTCAGAAGTCATTCCCACCCTTAAGTAGAAAGCACAATGGACTAGGATTCCAGTGAAAAAAGGTTTGGTCATGTCCTGGTATGCCCAAGGAGGGACACAAAAGCCTGCCAGTGATATGCACCTAGGGTCCACAAGAGCACATGGGCTGATTTTATGGGTGTATATTTGTCACTTTTTGTTCATATTACCTCTACAATGACTTGAGGTGAGTTGGCACTCTGAAGACCTCAGAGAAGCTCAGGGTGAAATTGTAGGAACCTCCATCAGTCCTATGATGACACAGAGTTGGCTAATGGGCTCACTTTGGGGTTTTGAGGGGACTTAAGATTCTGGGAAGAGTCTGTAGGAAACCCAGTATGGGATCACCCTTGCTTAAATAGAGAATTTCCTCCAAGACACAAATGCCATGGACAATATCCAGTCTTCCCACAACTCTGAGGGCAGGCTGTATACTTCTTTATTCTATGACCAGTGTTCTAGGAGAAGCCTGAATGATCCTGCAGAATGGACCAAACAAAGGACCCCTCCAGGAGGCCAAGGCACCCAAGAGAAGAGCAAAGCAGCCAACCAGCCTCTCCTCCTGCATCCCTAATTTCATCACCTACCCAAACCAGAACCTTGGGAGTCCACTTAACCTGTTTCTTCCTTGCAGGGCTCAGATCCAAGCAGTCCCCAAGGCTTGTTGATTCTGTCTTCTAATTAGCTCTGATATCCATTCCCTTCTCTCCATTTCACTGCCATCACTCTATTTCAGGCCACTACTATCATTAGCTTAGATGAGGGCAACAGCCTCTAATCAGGTCTTCCATTCAACACCTCTCCCTCCCCACATGCACTCCGTTCTCCATACTGCAGCCCAAAAGGCTTTGCTAAACTACTAATCTGACCCTATCAGTTGCTTGCTGGAAACCTTTCAGTGATGCTCCATTTAGTGTCTTGGGGATAATGTTCAACCAGTCTTATATATCATAGAATTATTTAATCAGGCAAGCCCTTGCTTTCTATTTAAGATTTGGCAAGAAATTTATAAATCATCTTGATTTCCACTTAAGTAGAAAAAAAATTAAATCATCAAACATTCTGAACATATACTTGGCTCCCATACTCAGTTGGATATATTGCTCATTAAAAAAATCTTAGTAAAATAATGATTGGACTCTTATTGCAGTATTGTTTATAGAAGAGAAAATAACTTGGAAATGTAATGCCCCTGACCAATAGATGGTTACCTGAAGAGATTATGGTAA
Organism: Leptonychotes weddellii; assembly: GCF_054177405.1. Classification (NCBI taxonomy): domain Eukaryota; kingdom Metazoa; phylum Chordata; class Mammalia; order Carnivora; family Phocidae; genus Leptonychotes; species Leptonychotes weddellii. Next base: position 5,857 of record NW_028047829.1, read on the forward strand.
AACCACTGCAAGGAACATTATTCAGCCATTATAATGAAAGAATTAGAAGTATGAGTTCAGGAAATTTTATTGTAGATTAGGAAAAAGAATAAAATGGAAATTGTGTACAGAATGATCCAATTTTTATAAGTGAAACAAAGCAGAAATCCATGTGGTTTATCTAAACACATTTATGCAGACACACCCAGTACTCTACTCCTAATGTTGATCCTAAAGAACTATGTACATGTTCTCAGTGAAGAGGTACAAAATGTTAATGAGAACATTATTTGTCCTGGTAAAAATAGAAACTGCAGAAGTTCAGATCATCAGGAGAAAGATAAACTGCAAGTACTGAAAGGAATAGTATACCTAAATTAAAATGACGAGAGCTACATTTATCAACTTGGGTAAACAAAAAAATGCTACATAATGTGTATGGACACAGAAATAGGTAACAAATATATACAACACTTCATGGGTATAATAACTACTGAAATCAAGGGGAGTTAAGATGGCAGAGGAGTAGGGGAACCCTAAACTTGCCTCATCCCTCAAACACAGCCTGATAAATATCAAATTATTCTGAACACCCAAGAAAATGATTAGAGGACTGAGAGAACAAACTACATATCTAGGGGGAGAAAAATGGCCACATCATGGAAGATAGAAGCTGAAGAGAGTTGATTTGGGGGAGAAATTAATTGTGGGTGCTGTGGAGGGGAGGGAGCCCTGATCATGAAGAGAAGGGGGGGCACATAAGGGATTGCACAAAAGAAACTCTTCCCAAAAACCATTAACTTGGAAAAAAGAGAGGGGCTGACTACCCCAAGTTTATAACAAGCAGCGGAGCTCAAAGTCTGCAGTTTTAGAAGTCCAGACCACTTCCAGGATCATGCCTGGTGGGCTTAGCAGTACTCTTCTGGGGAAGGAGGGTGGAGGCCTGGGAATGGGCAGCGTGGTCTGAGGATCCACTGGGTCACACAGGGAGAAACAGTTGCCCTTCTTGGAGTGCATTTGGGAGTGGTGGCACAACGTCTCCAGGGACAAAAGCACTGGCACATGCTGACATAGTACCCTATTCACTAGAATAGGAACAGAGACACCAGCTGAGGGCAGCAAACCTTGGTGCCAGCTTTTGCTGCTCTTTACCATACACTTTGAACTGCTGCATGGTTGTGCGACTGATTTCCTGAGACAAATTGGCAGTGGACACAGCACGGCAAGACCCTCCCCCCAGAAGATCAGCATGGGTCCACTCTGCTGGGTCCCTAAAATTTGGAGTTTTGAAACCCAACCACACAGCTGAGATAAAACACAGGAGTACTGTGCTGCCTGCCAGGCAGACAACTTGGACACAGACAGAGTGAAGGCAGGGATCTGATGGAAGCCAGGGACACAAGATGAGAGATTGTTTGTTCTTCTGTGAGGGCTTCCTGAAGTTTGGCAGGTGTGAACTCCCTGCTCTGGAGAGGAGAGAGCTTGGCAATGCCATTTCCCCCCACCCATAAACACTGACTGAATTCAATGAGCAACAGAGTGCCTCCCAGTAGAGGTTGGAGCTGCTTACAAAAAGCCCACCTTCCTGTGACCTGTAGGTGCATCTCCACTAGGGCAAGACAGCGTGAGAATCAGTGCCACAGGCCCCTCCCCCAGAAGACCAGCATAAACCCCTCACATCCACCAAGTCTACTGAACGCTTCAGGTCCAGGTGAAAAGGGATCTAGCTTCTCTTAACAACCAGATCAAAATACACCTAGTTAAAACTTGCCAGACATTGGACAAGGCCCAAATACCCCCTACCTCAAGCAAGGAGAAACTATGCAGAGGACTGACCTGAGGGAAGGAGTAGCCAAAACACAACAGCAGAGTACACATGCTGAAATACCTCCTAAAGCACCAAGCCCAAGATGGTATAGGACCTCTTCTTAATATAGCCATTATTTCAGGAGAAGGAATATAACAGGCTTTCCTAACAATCACAAACACACACACACACACACACACACACAACAAAAACAAAAACAAAAAAACAGTGACAATAGACAAAATAACAAGATGTGGGCACAAATACTGACATTCACCAGCAGCGCTATGATCTTAGGCAAGAGAGCTAACCTTTCTCTAGCTTCATTGGTAATTGAAGGTTCTTGTAAAGATTTCAGTTTGGAGGTAGTTTAGGCACATAGCCTACCACAACAATGTTCGTTTCCCTCCTCTCTGTACTCCTAGGGCCCTCACAAGTCAGTTGCCCTTCCTTTGTCATGTGCTATTTACTCCAAACACCTGTGGTCTGCAATATCCCAAGGCATGGTTTAATTATTTCCTTCTGTTAAAACCATGCCTAGTGATATTCTGGCTATTAAATGCACTGTGTTTATTGACTAAAACAACTTTTGTGTGGGGCGCCTGGGTGGCTCACTCATTAAGCGTCTGCCTTAAGCTCAGGTCATGATTCCAGGGTCCTGGGATCGAGCCCTGCATTGGGCTCCCTGCTCAGTGGGAAGCCTGCTTCTCCCTCTCCCACTCCCCCTGCTTGTGTTCCCTCTCTCACTCTGTCTCTCTCTGTCAAATAAATAAAATCTTAAAAAAAAAAAACAACAACTTTTGTGGCTTGTCTTACATAAATGTGATTTCTGTTAAGCTTTTGTGTATACTGAGTGTACCTCACAGACTAAACCCTGTTCCTGATTACTCCTTTGAGGAAATTGGTTGGAAGCCACAGCCCTAGCTTGTACATTGCTTCACGTAGGCTCTGATCTACCCAGGGTGCTATGGGGAGCTGTCCTGTCCTTTTTGTGGAGTGGAGAAAAGGTTCACTCAGATGAAGTCCGAGACAGAGAAATGCCCCCCCCCCTTCAGACAGCCGGTTGGTAGGCAGAAGGCAAAGCAACAGTAAGCATACACTGCCCCAAATTAGTATATGTCCAGGCTTCCCCAACAGGAAGCCTTGGTAGGCTCTGGGTATAAAGAAAATTTCAGTTAGCAAGTGACTGTTGGGAAGATAATTAATTTGCTGGATTACATTTCATTAAATCCCATCAGAATGGAGAAGCTATTTGAAAAAACACAGGTGATTTTGCAATCCTCTAGGCAGATTCATAAACACCAAACAAAAGAGGGGGAAAAAAATCCCTGAACTCAGAGGAACCTCCTTTCATCCAGGGTCACTGGTATGTACTATTGGATACCCAGAGAGCCTGACAACAGGCCTGGCAGACAAGGTTGGAGAGATTAGCCTTTTCCTGTTTGTTCAGAGAACAAATCACAGGACAGAGATGGTAAGTGAACTCATCAAAGTCAAAGAGCTTGTAAGCAACACGGGCTGGGCCAGAACTCATGTTCCAAGGTTTGAGTTCAATGCTCATTACTCTATACCAG
>NW_028047830.1:0-420 GCF_054177405.1 Leptonychotes weddellii
CAGGAACAGGGCACGGCCGCCGGGTCAGTCCCCCAGCTCGGCCCCGCGTCCCCGCCCCTCCCCGCGCGGGGACTCTGCTGGGCCCGGGGGATGGGGCCCCGGAGGGCGAATGGCCGGCGCTCACCTCGCCGCTGCAAGGTCGTTCTCTCCTCAAACCCATAGTTGTTTCTGCACACCGTGTCCACCGCGGCCCGCGTCCGCTCCATGAAGTCCTTCTGGCGGTTCCAGTACTCAGCGGACGGCCGCCCCAGCTCCGTCACCGGCCGGAACTCCCCCACGTCGCTGTCGAAGCGCACGAACTCCTCCCGGTTATAGATTAATCTGGCCAGGAGCCGCACCCGCTCCGTCCCGTTGGTGAAGTAGCACTCGCCCTTAAACTGGTACACGAAATCCTCTGCAGGGAATCACCGCAGGTCAGTC
>NW_028047831.1:0-420 GCF_054177405.1 Leptonychotes weddellii
TCTTCATAAAGATTCTTTAATAAGCTGGGCTAATCTCTGGAAGGCCTGAAATAGAAAAGAGACAAGAATTAATGAAATCAGGATGCTGCTTAGGAAAAGTCTGTGATAATTTTAAAAAATTCAAACAGAGTATTCATCTTAGGTTGAGAAAGGCAATCAAAAGTCAAATTTAACATCAGCTTTATCTGGGTAGGATGCCATCAATGTTCACTAATATATGTAGATATAAGCATATCAGATTCCCAGGATTTCTGTTTGTTCTTATAGCCCTCAAGATCATTATTTTCCATTTTCCCCACAACACAAGTTATTCTTTCATATAATCTCCCACCTGCATATGCACTCTATATCATTTCAATTGCCTATTCATATGTAAAAGCAGAGGTTACTTATGTAAAGCATATTTAATGATATGAGAAA
>NW_028047832.1:0-420 GCF_054177405.1 Leptonychotes weddellii
AGACTCATTCACAGGCTCCCCCACGGTCTGCAGTGCTTGGGACGGAGGGAGGGCCCAGCCAGTGTGCTGAGTAAACCAGCTGGGGGTCCACTCTGGGAGGGTAAGTGGAGCAAAGCAGCACGGAGCCACCCAGCTGAGAACATTCTACTTATGAGCTCACAGCCCTAAGCCAGAAGGGGAAAAAACCAAGATTCTACACCCACCTGCACCCAGGGTGGGACCACAGGGCAAGGAATGACCTTGCTCAAGCAGAGAGCCCCAGGTATCCTATTTGAGGGGGTATTTTTCACTCTTACCCACATTACTCACTTCAATTCCTTGGCTAGTTTGTAGTAAAGACAGATGACAACACCCATCAGCACAAATATGACAATCAGTAAGCCACCACCGATGGCAATCATAATCTTGAGGTCAAGCATG
>NW_028047833.1:0-420 GCF_054177405.1 Leptonychotes weddellii
AGGGCGCCTGGGTGGCTCAGTTGGTTAAGCGACTGCCTTCGGCTCAGGTCATGATCCTGGAGTCCCTGGATCGAGTCCCGCATCGGGCTCCCTGCTCGGCAGGGAGTCTGCTTCTCCCTCTGACCCTCCCCCCCTCTCATGTGCTCTCTGTCTCTCTCATTCTCTCTGTCTCAAATAAATAAATAAAATCTTTAAAAAATAAATAAATAAATAAATAAATAATGCAATGAACTCAGAATATTACTTGGAAACTTTTCACATTTATATTCCAGTCATGTTCACTTTCTTGTAAAAACAGAATAAAGAGACAAAATTGTAATTTAAAAACAACTAGTATGAAATGACTGAGCAACTTTTTAAAAATTATAAAAATATTAGTTTCACCTGTACAATATAATGATTCAACAATTCCATACATCA
>NW_028047834.1:0-420 GCF_054177405.1 Leptonychotes weddellii
GGGCGCCTGGGTGGCTCAGTCGTTAAGCGTCTGCCTTCGGCTCAGGTCATGATCCCAGGGTCCTGGGATCGAGCCCCGCATCGGGCTCCCTGCTCGGCGGGGAGCCTGCTTCTCCCTCTCCCACTCCCCCTGCTTGTGTTCCCTCTCTCGCTGTGTCTCTCTCTGTCAAATAAATAAATAAAATCTTAAAAAAAAAAAACAAACAAATAAAATATACATATGTCAAATCATCAGTTTGTATGCTTTAAATACATACAATTTTGTCAATTATACCTTGATACAGCTGGAAGGGGAAATTAAATAAATAAATAACAAAAGTGGTGAAAAACAACAAAATAAACCCAGAGAAAGAAGAAAGTTACATTGATAATAGAAGAAATCAAAGAAATGAAAATGGCCACAGATCTGATCAATAAAACC
>NW_028047835.1:0-420 GCF_054177405.1 Leptonychotes weddellii
GACGCCCTATCCACTCTCACTTCTGAAGGTAGCCACAGACGAACATGCATGAGACCACCCCTTAATCCACTAACACCGATCCTGGTCCTGCTTTCACTGTGTTATCACTGCATTCCCCCTGCAGGCAATATAATGGAGGGAAGCTCGTGGTGCTGGTCATCCATTTGTCTGTTCAACAGCTCCACACCGAGCAAGCAGCGAAGAGCCAGGCTCAGTGCCGGGCGCTGGCTGAGCAGAGACAATTTCCCGGTCCAGGCCCCCGCGTCTCCTTGGGGAGACAGGAAGTGAAGGCGGGCAGGACAAAGTTCGTGGGAAGCTCAGGAGACAAATAACATCTGCTGACTGCACCTGCCCTATCGTGAGGGCATACATTTATCAGGCACGGTGCCCTGCAGTTTATACACTTCCTCTGATTTAAAC
>NW_028047836.1:0-420 GCF_054177405.1 Leptonychotes weddellii
GGTTAGCCTGGTGGTGGGTATTGAGGAGGGCACATTCTGCATGGAGCACTGGGTGTTATGCACAAACAATGAATCATGGAACATTTCATCTAAAACTAATGATGTAATGTATGGGGATTAACATAAGAATTAAAAAAACCCCAAAAACTGCATATTTAATCCATTATGCTAAATGAGGTTTATAATAAAGTATTTCATTTGGTTGTGAAAAAACAAAAAACAAAAAACAAACAAAAAAAAATTAATTGATCAGGGGTGCCCGGGTGGCTCAGTTGGTTAAGCCTCTGACTTTAGCTCAGGTCATGATCTTTGGGCCTTGGGATCAAGCCCTGTGTTGGCTCCATGCTCAATGGGGAGTTTGCTTGTCCCTCACCCTCTGCCCCTCCCCTGGCTTGTGCTCTCTCTCTCTCTCTCAAATAA
>NW_028047837.1:0-420 GCF_054177405.1 Leptonychotes weddellii
ATTCTTATGTTAATCCCCATACATTACATCATTAGTTTTAGATGTAGCGTTCCATGATTCATTGTTTGTGCATAACACCCAGTGCTCCATGCAGAATGTGCCCTCCTCAATACCCACCACCAGGCTAACCCATCCTCCCACCCCCCTCCCCTCTAGAACCCTCAGTTTGTTTTTCAGAGTCCATCGTCTCTCATGGTTCATCTACCCCTCCGATTTCCCCCCTTCATTCTTCCCCTCCTGCTACCTTCTTCTTCTTCTTAAGATATGCTTTTAATATTAATACTTTTAATATTGAAAATATAGATTTCACATGTGAGAATAAAGAAAAAACAGATAATGAATCTTTTCCCTCAGAGATCAGCCATATCCCATCTGAAAAGACAAGAATGCTGGTTGGGTTAAGCATAATTATAGCAGCAG
>NW_028047838.1:0-420 GCF_054177405.1 Leptonychotes weddellii
AAAAAAAAAGAGACAGCATAGCTAAGGGCATGTGTTTTGTCATGTTTTGTCCTCTGATTAGATTATTTCACTTCTCAGCTCTACTAGTTACCATCTGGGAGAATTTGGGCAAGTGGCTTAACTGCTCTGAGCTTTAGTTTTCTCCTCTGAGTGTAATACTGCTTATGTTGCCGTGGGGTCACTGGAAAGATGAAAGGAGAATATCTCTCTCTCTCTCTCTCTATATATATATTCCTTAGCATAATGGCTACAATATAATACTCAATGTTAGCTTTTACTATTAGTTGTAATTACTCAATTTTACTCTCCTTTGAAACTCAGGACCTCCATTTGCCCCCTTGGGTTAATCATCCCTGACCACCTACCTGCTCCTTGCAGTGTGATTTAAATATGCATTTCCTTTATACGCAAACAATGAAT
>NW_028047839.1:0-420 GCF_054177405.1 Leptonychotes weddellii
GCAAGATACACAGTGCCAATTATATATCTTTTCAAATTAGTATTTTTGTTTGTCTCAGATAAATACCTAGTAGTGGGATTGCTGGGTGATAGCTCTAATTTTCATTTTTTGAGAAACCGCCATACTGTCTTCCAAAGTGGCTGCACTAATTTACCTTCCTGCCAACGTTGCACACAAGGTTCCCCCTTTCTCCATCTTCTCACCCACACTTGCTTTTTTTTCCCCATCTTTATAATAATAACCATTCCAACAGGTAATATCTCATTGTGGTTTTGATTTATATTCCTCTGATAATTAGTAGTGTTGAGCATCTTTTCATGTGTCTGTTGGCCATGCGTATGTCTTTTCTGGAAAAATGTCTATTCAGATCCTCTGCCCATTTTTTAATCTGATTATTTATTTTGCTACTGTGTTATAGGA
>NW_028047840.1:0-14915 GCF_054177405.1 Leptonychotes weddellii
GGTCTATATGTTTTTGTGCCAGTACCATGCTGTCTTGGTGATCACAGCTTTGTAATATAGTTTGAAATCGGGCAACGTGATGCCCCCAGCTTTGTTTTTCTTTTTCAACATTTCCTTGGCTATTTGGGGTCTTTTCTGATTCCATACAAATTTTAGGATTGTTTGTTCCAGCACTTTGAAAAAATGTCATTGGGATTTTGATCAGGATGGCATTGAAGGTATAGATTGCTCTGGGTAGCATAGACATTTTAACAATGTTTATTCTTCCGATCCATGAGCATGGAATATTTTTCCATTTTTTGTGTCTTCTTCAATTTCTTTCATGAGTGTTTTGTAGTTTCTAGAGTATAGATCCTTTACCTCTTTGGTTAGGTTTATTCCGAGGTATCTTATGGTTTTTGGTGCTATTGTAAATGGAATCCGTTTCTCTAATTTCTCTTTCTACAGTTACATTGTTATTGTATAAGAAAGCAACTGATTTCTGTGCATTGATTTTGTATCCTGCCACATTACTGAATTGCTGTATGAGTTCTAGTAATTTGGGGGTGGAGTTTTTTGGGTTTTCCACATAAAGTATCATGTCATCACTCCTAGCAGAATTTTTAAAAGGGATCCTCAGTTGGTTTTAGAAAAAAGAAGTAGTGCAAGTTTGACAAATTTTACAAATTGAAATGTTAAATTATTTTGATTGTCATAAATTCCATTATATTCTTTTCATTAAAGTCATTTTTATAAATAATGTGCAGAGGAATAAAGGAATAATGAAAAAACCTTCATTATAAATTTTGATTAGGTTTTAAACATAACAGACCCAATTTTTAAAATCAGTTTTACAGAGATAAAATTGCCGTATAATAAGCTGTAATATTAAAAGGGTACAATTTTACAAGTTTTGACATATGTATACATTTGTGAAACCATCACTACAATCAAGATAGTGAATATATCCATTACTCCCATATGTTTCCTCAAGCTTCTTTTCAATGTTTCCTTCTCATCCTTCCCCACCCCCTCTTCTCCCAGGCTACTGCTGGTTTGATTTCTGTCATTATACAATAGATGAGTTGAAATTTTCAAGAGTTTTATATAAATAATAAAACACGTTCTGTTTTTAGATTCTGTATTTTGGATTCTTTTAAATTATTTTGAGATTCATCTGCATTATTGCCTATGTCAGTAGTTCATTCTTTTTTGTTGCTGAGTAGTGTTCCATTATGTGCATATGAAACATTTCGTTTTGAAGATATTTACATCCAAAATGTGCAATGTAACTAACCACTCATCAACTAACATACATGAACATGCACTGTATATCCATTTGGTATATACTGATTCCAGATATCAAATAGGTTCTGGTTTTTTAGTTGATATTAAAGCAGGATACTTTTGTAGACTTTGATGGCTTATAATTTTGTAGTAGAGAAGACATTCATTCATCTTTGATCCATGAGTGCAGAGAGAGTTTCATTTTAGATTTATAAGCACCAGTTAGAATGATCAGTCTAGGATGAATTATTTTATTTTTGCATTATCTGTTTCCTTCTGTTCACCTTTGTATATATAGCTTTAACAGTAGTCTACTTAAAACTTACGAAGCAAATCGTGGTGCATAAATCTAAAAAATAAGAGAGTACTATCACACTTCCTTTTAAAGTGCTGGGATGATCCGAGTTCTTTTCACAAAATGTTGCATGTTAAAGTCTTTAAATGGATGAAAATGCCATATTTTCATTTTATCCTTACTTTTCCACTCCTCTCTTCTTGAATTTGAGAAAATACATTTAAAATACTGTTATCTGAAGACTTCTAGCCTCAGGTTTCACTTTTACAGCCAAATTCACCATCATCTCATCTTCTGTGTTAGTCACTTTATTTTCATTCATCCTCTGATCAGCTAGTAATTATAAAATTTCTTTGTCAGTTTTCTTTTCTTTTTCATTATTGGTGGTATGCAGAAAAAAGTTAACATAACCTAAATTGCTATCCTTGAAAAGATCTGCTTGCAAGATTGGCCCTTGGCTGGTCTCTAGGAACTACATTTCTTTTTTCTTTTCTTTCCTTTCCTTTTCCTTTTCCTTTTTACGTTTTCCTTTTCCTTTCCTTCCATTACAAGAGGATGCCCACCACTAACTGATAAGAGTGTTTCACTGTGCCTAAACTGTGCAAACAATATGGTTTGTGTTAAACACTTTTGGGAGTCTGGAATTTGGTCACATGCTAGACAGAGGCCTAGCCCATGTGACCAGCCCCCAATGAATACCCTGGGCTCTGAGTCTCTCACAATTTTTCCTGGTTGGCAGCATTTTATATATGTTATCACAACTTGTAGATGGGAAAATTAAGGGCATCCTGTGTGACTCCACTGGGAGAGGGTTCTAGAATCTTGCTCCTGGTTTCCCCCAGACTTTGCCTCATGGGTAATTTCCCTTTGTTGATTTTCACCTTGTTTCATTTCACTGTAATCCTATCTGTGGGAATGACTTATAATCAGTCTCATAAATCCTCGTTAAAAATCATTGGACCTGGGGGGTGATCTTGGGGATCTTTCAACACATACAGGCAGAAAGTTAAAAATTATGAATTCCCAACTATAAACTATAAAAAACCCTGCAAAGATGATATCTGAAGGATGATACAATCATAATGACTTATTTCAAGATAGAATGAATTTTGTTCTATATATAAACAAGTAAATTTCCTCTTTGTTCTATGGAAGATCTTAAGGAAGAACAAAAATTATAGAAAAGCAGTCCTTACAAATAGAATTGCTTAAACCACACACACACACGCACACATACACACACACACACACACACACACACACAAGAATTGGGTTCATTGAACCCTGGTAGTTCACCAAAGGTTTAATAAAGTGTAGTTTTCAGGCACCTGGGTGGCTCAGTTGATGAGGCATCTGCCTTCGGCTCAGTTCATGATCCCAGGGTCCTGGGATCAGGCCCCACATCGTTGGGCTCCCTGCTCATTGGGGAGCCTTTTTTTTCTCCCTCTCCCTCTGCCCATCACTCCCCCTGCTTGTGTGTGGGCACATGCTCTCTCTCTCTCTCAAATAAATAAAATCTTTAAAAATTAAATAAAAATATAGTTTATTAGTCATTTGTGTGCTATTTAAAATTTATATTTACTAAATATTGATTAAATACAAACTCATACGTAAGAAATATATTTTAGATGTAAAGAATGTGTACATAACATTAAAAATGACCAAAGGATATTGCAGGCATCCTTTGTTTTATTGTACTTTGCTTTATTGCCTTTTTTTTTTTTAACAAATTTTGAAGGTTTGTGGCAACCCTGCATTGAGCAAGTCTTTTTTGACACCATTTTTCCAACAGCATTTCCTGACTTTGTGTCTCTGCATCACATTTCAGTAATTCTCACAATATTTCAAGCTTTTTTCTTATATTTGTTATAGTGATCTGTGATAGGTGATTATGATTCAGTGAAAGCTCAGATCGTGGGGCACCTGGGTGCCTCAGTGGGTTAAGTGTCCAAGTCTTAGTTTCAGCTCAGGTCATGATCTCATGGTTATGAGATCAAGCCACACTTGGGGTTCCAAGCTCAGTGAGGCGTCTGCTTGAGATTCTCTCCCTCTCCCTCTGTCTCTCCCCCACTCCTGCTCGCTTATGCTCTTGCTCTCTAAAATAAATAAATAAATCTTTTTTTTTTTTTAAAGCTCAGATTGTGGTTAGTATTTTTCAGCAATGAAGTATTTTTTAATTAAGGTACGTACATTGTTTTTTAGACATAATGCTGTTCCCACCCTTAATAGACTACAGTATGGTAGAAACATAACCTTTATATTCACTGGGAAACCAAAACATTCATTTGACTTGCTTTATTGAGATACTTAATTATGGTGGTCTGGAAGTGAACCCACAATATCTGAGGTATGCTTGTATCTAGTCCTTTAGAAGTCCCTATTTGCCCCCTTCAGATCCCATCCCATTCCTTTTCTACAGTAATTATAAATTCTACATTATATATTCTATATATACTAGAATTATAAATTCTATATCGAATTCTATATTAGGAATTCTTCACTTTTCTTTATAATTTCTAAACAGTAAGTTGCATGGTTTTGCACATTTTTGAACCAGTGGGTAATGGTGTGCCCATTAATTTCTTTTGCCTACCTTTTTGTTGGTTGTTTTTCTTTTCCTGTTTTATGAAGGTTTTTAAATACATTCTGGGTATGAATATTTTGTTGGTTATAAAGGTTAGAAATACCTTCTCCCATTCTGTGGTCCAGCCGTTTTTGGTATCTTCTGATAATTAGAATCACATAATTTTAAGGTCAAACTACCAGTCTTTTTTGTTAAGGTTTACACATTTCATGTCTTGTTTTGAATAGTCTCCCAGAGCCATAAAGGTATTTTGTATATAGTGTTCTTAAAGTTTCATAGTTTTAACTTTCACATCTGCCAGAAATTAATTTTTTTTTGTATGATATAGGAGTCCCATTTCATTTGTTTCTCATGGTTATGCAATTGTCCCAGGTGCATTTATTGACAAGTCCTTTCCATTCTCCCAGTGATCTGTACTGTATCATACATTCTCATATGTGAATCTGTTTCTAGATTCATTCTTTTGTTTCACTCATCAGTTTGTTTAACCCTATGCTAATACACATTTTAATCACCACAGCTAAAATAATACCAATTATAATTATTGATTTGTATAATTTTGTATTTTCTGTACAAACAGTAATATTCTTTGTGAATGATGATAATTTTGCTGCTATCATAAGAAAAATTCCTGGGTCAGGGGTTCTGTGTGTGTTACTTTTGATAGTTAGTGTTAAATTGATGGCAAGAAAAAACTATTCTCATTCACATTCCCACTTTTATGTTAGAGTTTCTGTTTTTTCTACACCCTCATCATGTTACATACTGGTCCTTTTCTAATATAATCACACTTTTCCCTCCTACCCCAAATGGCTAGAACTTTCTTTTTAAGTTGGTTATTAGAAGTTTCAAACTTTATTCAAATTTATTAGCCCCTTTCTTTTTGTAGATCATTGTTTCATACTTAGACTTCACCATTCCGGGATTGTGAATAAATTGACCCATGTTTTGTTTAAATAAGTGTTTGGCTCAGTTCTTTATATATATTTAGGTCTGTGATCTAGCTAACTTTTTTTTTTTTTTTTTAATTGAGAGAGAGAGAGCTAGGAGAGGAGCAAAGGGAGAGGGACAAGCAGATTCTGGGCTGAGCGCAGAGCCAGATGCAGGACTCGATGCCACAACCCTGAGATCATGATCCCAGCTGAAACCAAGAGTCAGATGCTTAACTGAGCCATCCAGGCACACCCCCCCTCCCCCTTTTTTTAAGTTACACTGTAGGAATCCTGAAATTTTTTCCAGATGTCCATTACCTAACACTATTCATTCGGTAATCCATCATTCCAGAGCACTGGGGTGGCTCAGTCAGCTGAGTGTCTGACTTCTGGTTTCAGCTCAAGTCATGATCTCAGGGTCCTGGGATTGGGCGCCATACTCAGCAGGGAGTCTGCTTGAGAATTCTCTCTTTCTCCTTTTGCCCCTCCACCCCTCAAATAAATAAATCTTTTTAAAAATCCATCATTCCCCCACTGATTTAAAATATTATTCTTTCATATTATTAAATTCCTATTTGTATTTGGTTCTGTTGTTGGACTCTGTTCTGTTAAATGGATTTATTTATGTTTGTGCTGTTACTAAGCTTTTAATTATTGAGACCTTTTAACAACTCTTTACACTTGATAGAATCAGTTGATTCTCATTTTAATCCGGAATTTTCTTGGCTTCTTAACATGCTGGGTTTTGTTGTTTTTGTTGTTGTTGTTTTTTAAGATGTATTTATTTATTTAGAGAGAGAGAGTTTATTTAGAGGGGGAGAGAGTCTCAAGCTGACTCCGCACTGAGCAGGAGCCTGGCATGGGGCTCCATCTCATGACCCTGAGATCATGACCCGAGCCGAAACCAAGAGTCCAACGCTTAACTGACTGAGCCACCCAGGTGCCCTACATGCTGATTTTTTTAAATGATGATTAGTAATATTCTGTCAAGCCGTCTTGCCAACCCAGTTAAAACTATATTGATATTTTGACTGCAAACACATTGAGTTTATTATACATTACTTTCTCAGAAAATTCAGCCTATTTAAAATATTGGACTTTTATATGAGAACAACTGTGGTCTTCATTTATTTAATGTTCCTTTATTGCCTTCAGAAAATTTCTTTTGGATTATTTGAATATTTTCAAATACTTCCTTTCATTTTTTAAAGATTTTTATTAGAGAGCGAGCATGAGTGGGGTGGAGGGAAGAGACAGAGGGAGAGGGAGAAACAGACTCCCCACTGAGCAGGGAGCCCAACACGGGGCTTGATCCCAGGACCCTGGGTTCATGACCTGAGCCAAAGGCAGACACTTAACCAACTAAGACACCCAGGTGCCCCCATATATTTCTTTTTAATTTAACTATTGGCTTCTTAATTATATGCCTTTTTACATTTTTTTATTAGTTGCTGTAAGGATTATAATATATATCCTTAACTTTTCAGCCTTTTAATATTATATTGTACCACTTCACATAAAATGAAGAAACCTTATAATTGTGTAGGTTTGTTTACCACCACCACCACCATCAGCCTCACCATACTTGATGCTACAGTTGTCATATGTATTAAATCTATACACATTTTATAAACCCTGTAAGACTTGTAATTTAAATGATTATGTGTATTTTTTTAAAAGGATTTTACCAATACAGGCATACCTTGGAGAAGCAGGTTCAGTTCCAGACCACCAAAATAAAGCAAATAGCACAATAAAGCAAGTCAAATGGATCTTTTGGTTTCCCAGTGCATATAAAAGTAATGTTTACACTATACTGTAGTCTGTTAAGTGTGCAGTAGCATAATGTCCCCCCAAAATTACACATGCCTTAATTTAAAAGTACTTTATTGCTAAAAAAAAAAAAAGCTACCATTTGAGTTTTCAGCAAATTATAATCTCTGATCACAGAACACTGTAACAAATATGATAATAATGAAAAAGTTTGAAATATTATGAGAATTAGCAAAATGTGACAGACATGAATTGAACAAATGCTGTTGGAAAATGACACCGATAGATTTGCTTGACACCAGGTTGCCATAAACTTTCAGTTTGTCTAAAAACAAAAACAACTCAGTGTCTGCAAAGCACAATAAAATGAAGCATAGTAAAACAAGTTATGTCTGTACTTACTAGATTCTTTCCCATGTGTAGGAGAGAGAGTTGGAAGCCTATCTTTTTCATAGGGGTTTGAGGTTTTTCATCTAATTTGTGGAATTAGTCCTTTGGATTAATGTTACAAATATTTTTTTCTCAGTTTTTTACTTTTTGAGAGCTGATCATAATTAAAAGTCATTTTTTTTTTTTTTTAAAGATTTTATTTATTTATTTGAGACAGAGAGAATGAGAGAGACAGAGAGCACATGAGAGGGGGGAGGGTCAGAGGGAGGAGCCCGATGCGGGACTCGATCCTGGGACTCCAGGATCATGACCTGAGCCGAAGGCAGTCGCTTAACCAACTGAGCCACCCAGGCGCCCAAAAAAGTCATTTTTTTAAATGACTTTCATTTTATGTTATAGTTATATGGATCTCTAAACTCTGTAGTTATAAAAGATTTGGCTAGAAGAATGTTGGGTTTTTATGTTTGCATTTTAAAAATCTTTTCATACATTTGGAAATTTTTATGTAACAGCTACCCATTTCCTCCCTTACTATTTATTGAATAATCTATCTTTTATCCAATGATGATACTGGTTGGAAATGTTACCTTTATCAAATAGTACTAAAATTCTATTAATATAAAGTACTGATTTTCTTTTTTTCACTGAATTTTCTGTTCACCCATCAGGAGCACCATGTTTTAATTATCAAGGTTTTATAGTAAGTTTAAAAATTTGTTGAAGATAATTCATACTTTTTACTCTTATTTGTAGCTTTTCTTTCTTTATGCCGATTAGTGTTCATGAATTTTAGTTACCTCTTCTATTCCTAAATAAATACATAAACATTTAAATAAATGAATAAATTTCTTGTTGGCCTTTTTGTTGGGATCATGTTAAAATATTTTAAAAGCTAGGATGGGAGATAGTATCTTGAAGTTGATTTCTTCCTGCCAAGAACATGGTATGTCTTCTTTTTCCATTTGGTAGTTGGACATTTGAATACCTCAGATGTATTTATTCCTGAACATTTTATCTTTTTTGTTTCTATTCCAAATACAGTCTTTTATTTAATTCTATCATCTGATTGATTATATAAGTTTAAATTGAGAGTCAGCAAACTTTTCTGTAAGGGCCAGAAAGTAAATATTTTAGGCTTTATGAACCATCAACTTCTCAGCACCACCATTGTATTGAGAAAGCAGCTCAAAAGCAGCTTCAAAACGACAATAATCAATACATATGTTACGAATGAGTATAGCTGTGTTCCAGTATAACGTTATTTACAAAAACAGGCAGCAAGTCAAATTTGACAGTAGGTCAACATAGTTTATAGATCCCTGACATAAATGAAAACTATTGATTTCTATACATTTATTTTCTGACTGGATAGCTAACTGAATTTATAGTTTTTCTGTGTTTCTCTTGGGTTTTCTGGGTTTACCATTAGTTCATCTGCAAATTGTGATTATTTTCTTTATAATTTTTATAACTTTTTTTTTTTTTAAGATTTTACTTATTTATTTGACAGAGAGAGACACAGAGAAAGAGGGAACACAAGCAGGGGGAGTAGGAGAGGGAGAAGCAGGCTTCCTGTGGAGCAGGGAGCCCAACGCAGGGCTTGATCCCAGGACCCTGGGATCATATCCTGAGCCGAAGGCAGATGCCCAATGACTGAGCCATCCAGGCGCCCCTAATTTTTATATCTCTTAATTTCTTTTCTTATAACTCCTAGACGATGTTAGCTGTAGTTATGATAGTCGTATTTTTCCTTATTGCTGACTTTAATGTGAACAGCTTTAGTATTTTTCCATTAATTAGAATGGTCACTTTTTGGTTGGATAAAAGGATATTAAATCAAGGATATACCTTATGTAATTAGGTTTTTTTGTTTTGTTTGTTTTTGTTTTTGTGTTTTTTTAGTGGTGAGGGGCAGAGGGAGAGGGAGAGAGAGAATCTTAAGTAGGCTCCATGCCCCACATGGAGCTTGATCTCAAGAACCTGAGATCATGACTTGAGCCAAAATCAAGAGTTGGATGCTTAACTGACTGAGCCACCCAGGCGCCCCAGGAGTTCTTTATAAAATCAAGAATAAATACTGAGGGGTGCCTGGGTGGCTCAGTCGGTTAAGCATCTTCCTTCGGCTCAGGTCATGAACCTGGAATCAAGCCCCGCATCAGGCTCTCTACTCAGAGGGGAGCCTGCTTTTCCCTCTCCCTCTGCCTGCTGCTCCCTCTGCTTGTGCTCTCTCTCTGTCAAATAAATAAAATGTTTAAAAATAAATACTGATTTTTTTAATGTCTTAGAAGAATTTATGGAAATTATTTGATTCTTTACATTGTAGATTATTTACTTATTTATTTGCCAAAGGCATACTGTGATAGGCATAATAATGTCCACTCCCCCCACAGATGTCTGTGTTTTAGTCCCTGGAATCTATAAATATGTTAGGGTTGCATAGCAAAAGGAAATTAAGGTCAAATGGAAATAAGGTTGCTAATCACCTGATATTAAGATAGGGAGATTATCCTGGATTGTTCATATAGACCCGGTGTAATCACAAGGTTCCTTAAAAGTGGAAACAGGAATTGGAAAACAGAACCAAAGATATAAATGTGGTAGGACTTTGACTGACACTGTTTGCTATGAAGATGGAAGAATTAGGCGAGTAGCCAAGGACAGCCTCCAGAAACTGGAAAAGGCAAGATTTTTCCAAAAGAAGTGCAGCCATGCTGACACTTAGATATTAGTGAAACCCATTTTAGAGTTCTCAAGTACAGAACTGAAAGAATAATAAATGTGTTTTGTTTTAAGCCACTAAATTTGTGGTAGTTTGTTGTAGCATCCATAGAAAAGCATACAATTGGTTTTATTTCTGATTTTAGTGAGTGTATGGCTGGTATTTTGCCATTAATTATGATGTAGTTTTTTATTTGATTTATGTAGGAAATTGTCCATCTATTCCTGGGTTTCACTCTTAAGAGGTGATAGTGGTTGTAAAACCATCAGTAATGGAAGTTTTTTGTTGGCTATTTCGCATTTGTTACTATAATTTTTTTCCTCTTGCCTTATTAGTGAGGTCAATTATATTAAATTATTGTTGATATTTAACTATTCTGACATTTTTGGAGTATGTTCTACTTGGTTTCTAATATTATTTTGATGTTCTTCCAAGTTCCCTTTGGTAATGTTTTATTTTGGAATTTTGCATTTACTTTTTTTTTTTTTTTTTTTTAAGATTTAGTTATTTCAGAGAGAGAGATAGAGTGGTGGGGAGGGGTTAGAGGAAGGAGAGAGAGAATCTCAAGAAGACTCCATGCTCAGCGTGGAGCCCTGAGATCATGACCTGAGCCAAAACCAAGAGTCAGAGGTTTAAGGGGCTGAGCCGCCTAGGAGCCCTGCATTTACATTTCTAAGTGAGATTGGTTTCTAGATTTTTTTTGTCCTTTCTGAGGAATTATTTTTTGAAGATGTTCTTTTTTTTTCATGGTTATTGTTTCAGGTTTTTATCTCATCTATGGCTAATTTTGAAGTGTGTATATTCTTATAAAATCATAAAACAGTGCAATTTTATTTTTACTGTATTTTGTTGTTCCTTGTTCCTTCCCCCTGCCCCTTCCTAACCCAGGCTTTGTTTCTGGGGGAAGGTGAAAGCAATAAATACCAATATCGGTAAGGCAGACTGTTTCTCACATACATGGCTTTATCATATAAAGACCAAACACATTATCTGTAAGCTTAATATCGTTTGGTGTGGGAAAATCTTTTATCTTGGCTTGTCACAATTCCTTTCTTAAAATGCTTTGAATTAGTAATTCTGTTTTTGGGCCTTAGCCTTTCAGCAATTACTGTCAGTGGTTCCAGGGATTTTAAATTTATTTCTATTCCAAGCAAGTGAATAGGTGAAAGAATTGTTTACTTAGAGATATTTATCAGTTCTTCTACAAGAAGTAGTCAATTTTTGGCCATATCGTTTCCCTTGGTTATATAGATTGGTTTCTGTTCATATAGGCTGAAAACTGAGAATTGTTTAACCACAGGCAATGGTTTAATTGTATCTAAAATTTTCATCCCAGTTCTCAGTTAATGCATGTAATAGTTAATTTTATTAATGAACTAATGAAATAGGAAAAACCATATTGTAGTTGCTATCCCAAACCAGCAGATGTTTTACCAATAACATAGTCAACCCCACTTTAAAGCAGTTGTCTGGAGCTGGTGGTAAGATGGTCTTGAAACAGCTTTTGTCATGGACAAGAAAAATAAGCTCTAAATCAATCTGATATTAGTGGTTATATTTATATGGTTCTTTTCTATTTCTGCAGTTTCATATTAAAAACAGTGTTTTGTATGCATTTTTGTATTGCATTTATCTCATTCAGGATTGGTAAGGAAGAGAATGATGTTAATGCAATGTGGAAATCACATTGGTTCATACCTAATTATTCCTAAATAAGCCATAGGAATAAGATTATAATTTTTAATTGGAAAGTAAAAGAGCTCTTGGCTCTTTGCTACCCTGAAAGCAAGGGATTCTTTGAACTGTATTTAAGAAAATTAAAGACAAATTACCTGTACCAGGGCCTTTTACCTAGGGATTTATTCCCAATCCCAGCATGATTCTTTGCAGTTGATGCATTTCATTGCTTTCTGTGCCTATCTTACAAGTAGCCCCACTGCTTTTGTGTCTTTGACCTGTACCAGTTGGCACCCACCAGCCCTGTTTTAATTACTGTTGACCCTTGAATAACTTGGCAGTGGTTAGAGGCACAATACTCTGCACAGTTGAAAATTGTATAACTTGACTCCCCCAAAACTTGATTAATAGCCTACTGTTGACAGGAAGCCTTACTGATAACATAGAGTTGATTAACACATATTTTGTATGTTATATGCATTATATACTGTATTCTTAAAGTGGCTAGAGAAAACTAAATTTTTTTTTTTTAAAGATTTATTTATTTGATAGAGAGAGCACAAGTAGGCAGAGCAGCAGGCAGAGAGAGAGGGAGAAGCAGGCTCTCCTCTGAGCAGGGAGCCCGATGTGGGGCTCAATCCCAGGACCCTGGGATCATGACCTGAGCCGAAGGCAGACGTCTAACCGACTGAGCCACCCAGGTGTCCCAAGAAAACTAAATTATTAAGAAAATCAGAGAAAATACAGTACTGTCCTATCTTTGTCCAAAAAAAAAAAGCTGTATATAAGGACCCACTTTCAAGGGTCAACTGTATAGTGTTGCCAACATTTTTAGTCATTTGTGCTGTGGCTCTAGGCTGCCTGGGTGACAAAATTAAATGCCTGTTTCTTTGTCACGGAGGCCATTTATTTTGACCTTGAAGCTTAAAAGTATATTTTAACTCTTGAAAGTAATGATTTTTAGCTGTTAAAGATCCAAAAAGTGAAAGTAATGGAAGAAATACAGAACATTTCTGTGGTTTTAAATGAATGTATTTCACTGATTGTAAGAGATATTTCTAATTTTAACCTTTTTGAATTTCGAAGCATTTGCAGTTGATGGACTTCACAATTTGTTGGGTTTTTCCTTTTTAAGGGGGACATATAATAAGTGGGGTACCATATGATTGATGGTATGTACTGGATTGGGTGAAATACAGTATTAGCTAGTAGATCAATTTTAGAAATTAAAATATCCTGATTTTTCAGGAAACCCAGTCTTGCAAAGGTCATACTGTAATCTATGGGTTTTAGAACTATGTTTTCCAAAAGTTCATAATATAGATTGTGACAGTGTTTTCTAAATATTTTATGAAATGGAAGTTTAGATCTTGTTACGAATAGTAAACTTTGAAACTACAAAATAGTTTCCTTTAAAACAAAAAATTTTAAATGAGAAAAATATCCTATTTTTCTATTAGGTTGTTATAGAATTGATCATTTTAAAATTCAGGTTTTTGTTCTTTATAGGCATAATTTAATAGAGCAAAGTGGAAGTTATGACTAGAATTATGCCTATTGGATTTTACCTTTTATCCATTTGTAATAACTTGTCTCATTACATAAGAATGACTTATTTGGGGGTGCCTGGGTGACTCAGTCGGTTAAGCATCTGCCTTTGGCTCAGGTCATGATATCAGGGTCCTAGGATCGAGCCCCATGTCGGGCTGTCCGCTCAGCAGGGAGTCTGCTTGTCCCTCTCCTCCTGCCCCTCCCCCCAACTCATGCTCTCTCTCTCTTCTCTCCCAAATACATAAATAAATAAATAAATATCTTTTTAAAAAAAAGAACGACTTCTTTGCATATTATATTTTAAAATTACAATTCTTATACACAGTATTCATACCATTTTCCCTTCCCCACCTTACAGCCTTCTATCACTTTTATAGCATATCTAAAAGTGATCATTCTGGGTCTTTCTCTGACAGGTATAGCAGTTCTTGGCCCTTTCCCCACCCAAGCCCCCAAACTTACTTAAACTAATTATCCCAAATCTCTTTAAGAAACTGATTAAAGCTCTGAGCATCTCTTCTGAAAAATGCTCACACCCCTTTGCAATTTTGGGGGGCAATTTTAGGAAGTTATTTCTTTTTTTTTTCTTTTTTTAAGATTTTATTTATTGAGAGAGAGAGCACAGAGGGAGAGTGAGAGGGAGAAGCAGCCTCTCCACTGAGCAGAGAGCCTGTTACGGGGCTTGATCCCAGAACTCTGAGATCATGACCTGAGCCAAAGGCAGACGCTTAATCTACTGAGCCACCCAGGCATCCCTTTTCTTTTTTTTGCTTTTAGCAGATTGTTTAGAAATGCTAGAAAAATGTTATGTAAGAGTGATATTGCCTTGATCTTCAATTTATAGAAATGCTTTTAATGTTTCATCATTAAATATGATTACTGATAGCTACTTTAAGTGTTTCTTTTTCTCTGTTAATAAGAGCTGCCCCCACCCCTGTCCCGTAGTTAGGAATGGGTTTAACTTTAACTTTGTGGCAGATACTTAGAGTGTTCTTTAAGCATCTACTAAGATGATTATATGTACTTTGTTCTTTGATCTGTTCATATGGTTTTAAAAAAAAATGAATACATGAACCATTGTATTTAATTTGCTGTTTTGCCTTCCAAAACATCTTTGTCTTCATATTTGAAGTAAGATTGGTTTCTTGTTTTAAGGTTCTATAAACTGGTTGTCTAATGAATTTAGAAGCTTTCCATCACCCTCAGGGATGCAGAAATGAGCTATTCCTTGATAGAATTGAAATGTACTTATAGTACATTTATTATAATCATTCATTTTTTAATTCCTCACATCATATTTTATATTTATCATAGTTTTCATGAGTGTGTTTTAACTCTTCCCATTTCCTAACTTCTTTCATTTCAATTTTTTCCTTCCTTCCTTCCAATTTCTTCTCTCTCCTAATGGTTTGTGGGTTCTCTTTCTATACAGGTCTTTACCATTGAATTTTAACAAATATTTAAATATTTATATCAACATATTTAGCCCCATATTTACAAACACCCACAGTACATACCCAGCACATAAGTTTTTTTTTTTTTTTTTTTTTAAAGATTTTATTTGAGAGAGAGAATGAGAGACAGAGAGCACGAGAGGGAAGAGGGTCAGAGGGAGAAGCAGACCCCCCGCTGAGCAGGGAGCCCGATATGGGACTCGATCCCGGGACTCCAGGATCATGACCTGAGCCGAAGGCAGCCGCTTAACCAACTGAGCCACCCAGGCGCCCC
>NW_028047841.1:0-9215 GCF_054177405.1 Leptonychotes weddellii
TTAAAGTGAGGATTCTGAACTCTAGATCTGACATCGTACTAATGTCCGTATTGAGTAGGTCCCTGGCAGTCGGTACTACCTCTTGTTCTTTTTGTTGAGGTGATTTTTTCCGTCTTGTCATTTTGTGCAGAGGAGAATAGATTAATGAGAGAACAAAATGCTAGCACAGTAACAATGTCCCCAGGAAATATACTCTAAACAAATCAGAAAAGACCTTCCAGAAAGTGGTCGCTTTTCTGATGAGAGAGTTGTTGCTCTTCTTTTCTTCAATCTCCTGTTGAGTTTGTAGGTGTTCAGAATGGCTTGATCCCTATCCAGCTGAATTCCTGAGAGGAGACAAAATCCAGGTCTCCTACTCCTCCGCCATCTTGCTCCGCCCCCCTAAAAGAGTCTTCTTGATGCAGCGCCTGGGTGGCTCAGTTGTTAAGTGTCTGCTTTCAGCTCAGGTCATGATCCCAGGGTGCTGGGATCGAGCCCCACATTGGGCTCCCTGCTCCGCAGGAAGCCTGCTTCTCCTTCTCCCACTCCCCCTGCTTGTGTTCCCTCTCTCACTGTCTCTCTCTCTGTCAAATAAATAAATAAAATCTTAAAAAAAAAAGTCTTCCTGAACCTACTGGAGTGTGTAAACATGTCTTACATGCTAAATCCACTCTATCATTTCAATCTCCGTAAGCTTTTGGAGAGCTGCCTGTACAACACACCATGGAAATTCTGACATTTAAGATATATTTAGTATAAGTCACTACTGAATGCATGTTCCAGTTAACCCAGAAGAAAACTATTAGGACCATCCTTAACCATGATCTGAAACATTGAATCTTGAATCTCTGCTTAGTGAACTCACATCAATAAATTTGGTGTGATCCCACTCGAAATTCTTTTCCACATGGTCTCTTGATTGTAAGATCTATTTCCACAATATTTCCTAGGTTTCTGTCAATATAAATGGGCAAAATAAAGTAATTATTTTAGTGTACATTACCTCTCCTCATGGGTAACACTTGTACATTACCCTGGGACATGAGTCTGGTTATGTCTAGAAGCAAGATTGTGGAGTAGGTCCTAAGGCGGATCAGACAGTACCATGCAAGACAGCTATATCAGGGGAGCCCATTATAATTCTTCATGAAGGAAAAGCTAACCTCTTAGGCAGGAGTAGAAATGTTTCAATTGGCAAAGATGGCTGGGTGGGAAAATAGAAATTCAGAGCCTCCAGCTTTATAAGAATCTGCTATATTCACAGCACCTAGGTAACTCCCAGAGAGTAAGTTATGCCCCCTTGGAAGTTGCATTAACAATTTCAGGCATCATAAATTTTATTTTCCAGAGAGTTATTAACAAGAACAATACTGTTTTATTGACTTGGCAAGTTACTCATCAAAACTGCCTGAATTCAATCAAACTATTAGATATTTCCCAAAAGTGCTTGGACTCTGGATTTATATACTTATATAGTGGGTAAAATTAGTGAAAAAAAATTTTTTTTTTTGCTGTTACTGAGTCTATAACAAATGAAACTGTCACTACATTTACTATAAGATGTCAGAACTAAGTCTTAAAGGAACAATAATTTAGTCAACAGTTTTTAAGGATAAAATGGATAATATAGAATAATAGACAAATTTCAAATTTTAAATATGCTTATCTTGAAAATATTGGAATAGAAAGTTTTAATTACATTGAAATTATGAGATAGTCCTCACCCATCTAAAAGCCCCCTATCCCCCATGGATACACATCCTTCCTACCCTAAATAATTTGTCAGGAAGCCAATGTTCTTGTCTATCTAGCTAGGCAAAATTCTAGCCTATCATGGTCATCTCAGAAGTACAGAGGGGAAAACAATCAATAGAAAAGCCTCATAATAAATTCAAGAAAATATAATGCAAAATAACATTGAACATACTAAAATTTCCAATTTATATACTTAAACAAGTTCTATGATTTCATCTTTGTTGTCACTTCATGAAAAATGCTTTCTTCTTAATGTGACATTGAATTAGCATCAATCACATCATCAAGACATCATCATGTCTTGCGGATGGTAGTTAAGGCACCATAAGGCTGTTCACCAGCAGAGATTCAAGGTCATGGACCATAGTGATACCCCAGCAAATTTCATAATTCTCTAAAGTATCAAGGAGATTTTTTTGTCTAGTAAAGACTTTCAGAACTTAAAAATTTGTATTTGTTACTCTAAAAAGGTATATAATGGTATTCTTATTGTTAATAAGCTTAGCCAAGAGATTTATTAAATAAACACTTTGAAAGCGTTTACTTCTTTTCCAAAGGAGCATATGAAAAAAGGGCTGTTGTTAAAGTTACACTTTGGACATTGTTCATGAAGGAAGTTTTTTAAGAAACAAATGGCTGAGGAACTGTCCCTTAGCACTTCAATTGTGTTTTACTGTATTACCTTTGATTAATTGATTGATTGATTTAAAGATTTTATTTATTTATTTGAGGGAGAGGGAGAGAGAGCTCAAGTGGGGGGAGGGACAGAGGGAGTGGAAGAGGGATAAGCAGACTCCTTGCTCAGTGGGGAGGCTGACATGGGGCTCAATACCACAACATTGAGATCATGACCTGAGCCGAAATCAAGAGGCAGATGCTTAGCCAACTGAGCCACCCAGGTGCCTTTTATTATATTTTAAATCTCTCAATGTCAATTTCATAAATAGGAAGAATTATCCCATTAAATAAGGTAAAATGTTTTCAAGAGTGAATATAGTAAGGAAATGCATTTTTTTTTTTTTTTAGAGTGAGGGAGAGAGGAATGTGGGAGGGACAGAGAGAATCCTAAACAGGCTCCATACCAAGCGCCCAACACTGGCCTTGATCTCACAGCCATGGGATCATGACCTGAGCTGAAATCAAGAGTTGGATGCTTAACCAACTAAAACACCCAGGTGCCCCAGAAAATGCAATATTTAAGGCAATCTTGGGAGTCGTTAGTAAGACATCAACTGTCTCTTTCAGAATTGGCAGAACATGAGAATAGAGTCAAAGATTTCAAGAATTTAAAAATTAAATGGACTGTTATTTGATTCAACCTCATCAATATTTTAGGTGTAATGGACCATCTACTATTTCTCTTCTTTTTCTCTGTCGCACCAACTCTCTAGACCAGGGTTTGGCAAACTTTAGCCCACAGCCCAGCGACTTGCATTTCTAAGGAAAGTTTTATTGAAACATATTCACACCCATTTACTTATTTTCTGTCTGCTTTAGCACTGAAAGGGCAGAGTTAAGTGGTTCAACAGAGATCATATGATTTGCAAAGCTTAAAACATTTATTATCTGGCCCTTTAAGAAAGTGTTGGGTGATCTATGCTCTACATTCAAGATATGCTGGGCTTTTATATTTGGACTATTGATCTATTACTAGAGTTCATGACTACTGACTTCGCTAGTCTTCCAAACCAAATGATCAACAGCTAGTACATTCATTCAAAAACTGTCTGGTCAGAGACATCTCAACAATGCATCACAGCAAAGGATCCATAGTCTCATTAATGAAATTATATGTGAGTTAAATGTGCTATATCTTTGACTTCATGAAAAATGTAAATATCTACACTAATTAGCTGCTAAGTTTTATTTATTGGTCACCTCATCACAAACTGATTAAATAGTCTAGATTTTTCTTGAAAGTTTGAGAAGCTCAGGGCCCTTGAGTGGCTCAGATGGTTAAGCATCTGCCTTCGGCTCACGTCATGATCCCAGGGTCCTGGGATCAAATCCCAGGTCTGGCTCTCCACCCAGTGGGGAGTCTGCTTGGGATTCTCTCTCTCTCCCTCTCTCCTTGCCTCTCCCATTGCTTGTGCTCTCTCTCTCAAATGAATAAATAAAATCTTTAAAAAAAAAAGGAAGTTTAAGAAGCTTAATTATTTCCTATGTGGTCATATGCATGATTAATACTTATTGAGAAATCTCTTTTTATCCCATATTATTCAAAGCAACCAATGCACTGCCTTCTAAATTAAAGGTAATTTAGAAATCAGGTTTGCTTGGTTTCTATTAATGAATATTTCTTATAATATTCACTGTGTTGTTTTTCTTTCAAGGATCTTAGAATGTTTATATATTCATGTAGGTCTTTGTCATAATCTCACACTTTCTCTGTGTTGGTCAAGTTCCTCTGTTTTAACATATCATCAAGGATGCAAAAGTTTAAAGTTAAGATTAAGGTCAAATAATATGCAGTAGAGCTTAGGGCAGGACAAATTCAATTCTCCAAGATGGTAACATCTGTTTTGTCAGTACAACTCTTATTCTTCCAAATGTGCATGATCAAGGTAAAATTTAGCATTTTAGAGAATAATTGAAATTGCCAAGAATATAGCATCATTTCTAAAATTTTACCAGCAGCTCATCATTTACTGTATATTAAAATGTTTTGCAATCTTTATTTCCTGGAATTCAGTCACTGCTCATACACTAGTTTAAGGCAGATAGAATTTATGATATCACTTGCCCAAATACAAGTGGCAGCTAATCACTAAACCACCAGCCACTAACCTCCAGTCAGAGAATAGACTAAAAAAGTAAAATAGGGACTGTGTGGCTGAGTCTGCTAAGCATCTTCCTTGGTCTCAGGTCATGATCCCAGGGTCCTGGAATAGAGCCCTCATCAGGTTCCTTGTTCAGCAGGGGGTCTGCTTCTTTCTCTCCCTCTGCCCTTCCTCCCTGCTTGTGTTCTCTCTTTCTCTCTCAAATAAATAAATAAATAAATAAATAAATAAATAAATAAATCTTTTATTTTAAAGTAAAAAAATTCCAAGATAAACTATTGAGTAACAGCATTAAAATAAATTTGCCTGATTCTAATTTTCTTAAGATGCACATATCACTTACAGGTGGACATTTTCTTTCCCAGGACACAAACATGGAATAGTGCATGTATTGCATCCTTTTAAAGTTTGTTAAAATTCTAATTATGCTTAGTAAAAGTATTTCATTGGATTAAGTCAAGATACAGCTTTTCTAATATGTCCTTACCAGGGTGTGGGATAGGAAAGTTGATATTTAGGATCCTGATTGCAAAAAATCAGCAGCAATAATAGCATAATCTAAAAAGGTATTGTAAACTCTTTTCAATTTAGTGGAATTTTCAGTCAGACCAGGTCCTGTGAATTTAAGTTCCATATGTTTACTACCTACTGTGCAAAATAAGTGGTTACTCTATAGAGTTACAAAACCTCTACTTTCAATTCCAGGAGGTCCTTTCTAATATTATGGACTTAATGAAAAATAGAAGTTTACTGTAACCTTTCATTCATATGTCACATTTCAGAGCTAAAAGTACATTGAGAAAACACAGAAATTATCTTATTTTTCAGGAGAAATTTAGCCTCATAAAATACTTTGTCTAAGTATCAGAGAATAGTGATGTATGTATCCTCTAATAAAATATCCTTATAACTCTCTAGCCTACCCATTCCTATCTTATTTTGCTTCTCAATGATTTCCTTACCTCACCAGGTATTCAAAAACAAATATTTGTAAATATTTGTTGAAAATATAGTAGTTGCCCTTTTAAAGTCTACATTAGTCGGGAAGAAGAAATAACAAACTATAAAACCAATAAATACATAAATTATATAGTATGTAAAGATATGATAAATTCTACAGAAAAATTATAGGGCTAGAATGATGTAGTGTGGAATTTTAATAAAATAGTGATAGTAAGCTTCATTAACAAAATGACTTTTGAAAAAAGATTTGAAGGAGTTGAGAGAATTAACAATGCAGATATCTATGCCACAATGCAGATGGCAGAGGGGGTCAGGGGAGGAATTCAGCTTACTTGAGCATCAACAGGAGACCAGTATGGTTAGAGTAAACTGAAGAAAAAATCCAGAGAAGTTATGAAAATTCAGATAATGTGGAGTCCAGTAGGCCATTGTAAGAAGTTTGGTTATTATGCTGTAGGAATGGAAAACCACTGCATGAGTTTGAGCAGAGTAAAATTATCTGACTAATATATTAAAGGCTTGCTCTGGCTATGATATTGAGAATGGACTATAGACCACAGAAAGCAAATTATAAAGAAGGAAGAACTTTTAGGAGGTTATTGCAGTAGTGTAGGTAAGAGATGATGGTGACCAGGGCTGTAGAAATATTTAAAAGACTTTAAAAATATATATTATTTAAGAACAGATAGGGTCAAGAACAATTTATTCACTCATTCAGGTGATACTTCAGTCTTTATGAGCATAGCTTATTGGTCATGATGGTTAAGATTTGAATTCAAGAATCAGACATGCTTGAGTTCACTGCCACTTAATGATTGCCAGCTTTGGACAAGTTAATTGACTTCTCTAGATCTTAATTTCCCCATTCCTGAAGTTGGTAGTAGATATAAATTTATAAATTTATCTTTTCAATTCTGATCTCTCCTTCAAGTTCTATTTCTATATTTCTAAATGTCTTATTAACCTTTCAACTGATTATACCACAAAAGTTGAAGTTTGATGTGAATTAAAAAAAAATCATGTATTATGAAAACTAGAGGAGAAGGTAGACAAAATATCCTAATGGGGGAACAATGGAATCATAAATAAATAATTGTTTAGTCCACAAGAAGGCAAGAAAGTATTAGACAAAATCCTACTTTCTTTGGCAATACAAGAGCTACAGATACAGATGGATAATAGGATGATTATATTACCAGGGAAATAAAAGGATAGTGACAGGAAAGCTTGAAACACACTTTTTTCACTGTACAGTCAATGGCAAAAGAATACTTGGTGAGGGAGGTAGTAAAGTGATCAAAGAAATAGAAGAAGAAACAAGATACTCGTATGATTGAGAACAAGGAAGCGATATGTCAAAAAAATGAGTAACTAAATGTATTGAGTGAGTCAGAAACATTAGTGAATAGAAAAAAATATTTTGTATTTAATGATTTTTCTAGACAATATTTTCTATTAAAAAAAGTTGGAAAGAAGCCAGCTGCATGAAAATATGTTAGGGGAGATGGGTTTATATGTGTTCTGGGAAGGGTGTTGTTTTAAGTTATAGAATATAAATAGAAAATGGTGATTCTATTTTGAATTTTCATAGTGCCTTTTCAAAGCATTATCCCACCAGCTATATTTTCTTCACAATAATCCCAAGAGGCCAGTAAAGCAAAGAGAGAAATAAAACAGTGAGAAAAAAAGTACATTATCTAGTAATACAGGGTTGATTAGTAGAAGAGCTGAACTAAATCTACGTGTCTGGAACCTTAGTCGAAAGTATTTATCACTAGATCCTATAGTTAATGGCCTTAAAGGGGGAAAATATGTTACTCAAAACATTTATATCGTTGCTTTAATAAGAATATAGAGATAAATATTTTCAGCGGCAAAAATGTGCCCCATTCTAAATAATTTTCAGCCTTGGATTGGGACCACAGTGACTATATCTGACAAAATCCTAACACAATAAAAACAACTTTCAGGATGGGTCTATTCAGGCTCCCCAAGGATTTATAACACGTAATGTCAGAGAGCTGGGAAGTTCAAAGGGTCCCCAAGAAAGAAGTAAATGGACTAATGATATAATATACAGTGGCTAACTGAACATAAAAAAGAAGAAGAAGAAGAAGAAGAAGAAGTAAACGAAGAACACTGAAAACTACAAGGACAAACCAACCACCAGCATGGTTCTCAGTGGGGATTGTGGTAGTCAGGGTGTTCTCCAGAGAGGGGAAGATAGATGTTTACATAACACATTACCTTAACTCCACTCATAGAAACCAAGTGTGCATGATGGGTTTAGGTGGGGAACAGTTTTAGGAGGTCTCTAAACATTATCTCTATACAGAAGCTTATTTGCATAATAACGTTAGGTAACACTTCCCCATGGGCAGAAGGACCTGTGCATTAAGTGAATAAACTTTTTTTTGGATGTCGATTTATAATATATTCTGAGTATTATTTGCTGCCAGGAGTGGTGTAGGTGAATGTGTACAGGTTACCCAACCATTGCTTACCAGAATACTGATAAAGGATATATAAAGATGGCAAGTTTATTACTCGTGCTGGCATGAACAATTTACTAGTACCTGGAGGTAAAATGTCAAAGTCTACCGAAACTATCTTGCCAAAATTGAAGTGGTAGAGCATTCCCTTGAAATCTTGCTAAACTCACTCATATTATTTATTTAATTTCAAGTAGGGGACAAAAGGAGAGAAATCCTAAGGCTAAACCAATTTCTGTGCAGAGTGAGACTTCCACAAGTACAAATATGGTGAAAATTGCTATTAAAAGGGACTGGCAAATGAAACTATCTTGCTAAAAATTAATAATAAACAAACAATCTTTCAGATGAAGAAATAAGATTAAAGTTTTGGAATGCCAATTAGGCAAGCTTTGAAAGGAGTCCTCCCCTGCTTTTTTTTTTTTTTTTTTTTAACTCAGAGATACCACATTCAGCTTCCAGTTTTTTCCTTCCAGAGACTGCCTTTGGCTTAGAGGTGTCATGGGAAACAAAGTCTGGTCAGTTCAGGGAAGACTGGCCTACACTGTATGAGCCTGGTGCTGCGTCAGTTTCCCTACCTTTATGATGTATTCAGGAGGGACCAGTAAAGAAGTAACAAATGCCGAACAGAGCAGACCTGACAGTGTGTTCTCATGGAGAATGTTGTAGTGAAACCTCTGCCAAATAAAAGACTTGGAGTGGTTTTGTCATAACCATGTTTCTTGCATGGTGAAGGGTGATGGAACTTAAGTCTACTAACCTTTATTAAGTGACCCCTATGGGTATGCCATTATTAAAGAGGTGAGATTGAATTCTAGCACCAAAGCAAGTAAACCAACAACCAAGTACAACCTACTTATCAAAATCTAAGTTTGGGTACTTCTTTCCACCAAACTGGATTTTCCTCAGAATTCCCCATCTCAATAAATATTTCTAGCCCCTAGACAAAATCCAGGTGTCATTCTTGACATCCTGACAATGACATTAAACAATATCTACAGTTTGTAAAGATGGGTGGGTGCAATGAAATTCCCACCAAGGTACCTTAAAAAGCTACTTAACGGAGAATTCCCAATAAGGTTCTTAAAAGGGTTGTGCTGCCCCGATGTTTATAGCAGCAATGTCCACAATAGCCAAACTGTGGAAAGAGCCAAGATGTCCATCGACAGATGAATGGATAAAGAAGATGTGGTATATATATATACAATGGAATATTATGCAGCCATCAAAAGGAATGAGATCTTGC
>NW_028047842.1:0-420 GCF_054177405.1 Leptonychotes weddellii
TTGTAAAACAATTGCTTTATCATTAAAGTCTTAATTTTTTAAAAGCTTTAAATTAAAAAAAACAAAACTAAATAAATAAAAAGCTTTGAACTCCAGAAATACCAGACCAAGTATATTCTTTCTCACTATAAGGACACTTAAATAATAATATCAGTTAATATTATAAAAC
The DNA here is from genome assembly GCF_054177405.1 of Leptonychotes weddellii. Taxonomy (NCBI): domain Eukaryota; kingdom Metazoa; phylum Chordata; class Mammalia; order Carnivora; family Phocidae; genus Leptonychotes; species Leptonychotes weddellii. The sequence goes on from NW_028047842.1 coordinate 170, forward strand.
ACGCAAAAAGAGGTATTATTAAAAAACTGATGTTCTAAAAAAAAAAAAACTGTGGGCGCCTGGGTGGCTCAGTCATTAAGCGTCTGCCTTCGGCTCAGGTCATGATCCCAGGGTCCTGGGATCGAGTCCCACATCGGGCTCCCTGCTCCGCGGGAAGCCTGCTTCTCCCTCTCCCACTCCCCCTGCTTGTGTTCCTGCTCTCACTATGTCTCTCTCTGTCAAATAAATAAATAAAATCTTTAAAAAAAAAA
>NW_028047843.1:0-420 GCF_054177405.1 Leptonychotes weddellii
CAATGTTCCCAGTACCAATATTATTTTTTCTCTTTAACTTTGATTTTCATCCGTTTGCATAATATAGCTTTGGTGTGGTTTTGTTTGTAGAGATCCTCTTAGGATTTGTTCAGCTTCTCAGATTTGTAAATTGATGTGTTCCTTGAAATTGAGGGATTTTTGGCCATCACTTCTTCAAACATGTTTTTTTTTTTTTTTTTAAAGATTTTATTTATTTATTTGAGACAGAGAGAGCATGAGAGGGAGGAGGGTCAGAGGGAGAAGCAGACTCCCTGCCGAGCAGGGAGCCCGATGCGGGACTCGATCCCGGGACTCCAGGATCATGACCTGAGCCGAAGGCAGTCGCTTAACCAACTGAGCCACCCAGGCGCCCCTCAAATATGTTTTTTTTTACTCAGCTCTCTTTCCATTCTTTCTCTG
>NW_028047844.1:0-420 GCF_054177405.1 Leptonychotes weddellii
ATAGGTATATTATATCTTTTGCTGTTGCCCCAAAATGTTGCAAGTTAGCAGGGTTCTTGTCTCTCAGAGTCAAAGAATGATTCTTGCAGTTACAAAAGGGTGAAGTGATAATTTATTAAGTCAAGGTGAGAACAGAAAGAAGGCTCTCTAGACCTTGAGAGAGCTTGTTTGGAGGTTCTAGCAGGGGAGCGCAGCTACTTGTATACCCTTGACCGAAGAATGGTCCTCCTCTATCGGGGAAGGTCGTCCTCTTCGACCGAGCGCGCAGCTTCGGGAGGGACGCACATGGAGCGGTGAGGGAGGAAGGGGACACCCGCCTAGCCAGCCAGATCAGCCGAATCAACCCTGGCGATCAATGGGGTGACAGATGTCGCAGCCAGATCGCCCTCACATCCAAGAAAGCTCTTTAGAGTGAGCGGG
>NW_028047845.1:0-420 GCF_054177405.1 Leptonychotes weddellii
CACCTGACATGATTTCCAAGTGCATAGAGCATACTGGCCACTGCAGACCCCTGGTGCCCTGGAGACACCCTCCTGTCAGCATTACCATCCCACATCCCGCTCAGCTTCATCTGCTTCACACTCCCTATTTTTTATCCATTCCCACCAAGAAAGCTGAAAGTGGCATGTAGTAACATTCTTCACGTGTGCAGATTTCTTTTTTTTTTTTTTTTTTTTTTAAGATTTTATTTGTTTATTTGACAGACGCGTAGAGAGAGAGAGCACAGATAGGCAGAGTGACAGGCAGAGGGAGAAGCAGGCCCTCCGCCGAGCAGGGAGCCCGATGCGGGGCTCGATCCCAGGACCCTGGGATCACGACCCGAGCCGAAGGCAGCCGCTTAACTGACTGAGCCACCCAGGTGCCCCCAGATTTCTTTGAGC
>NW_028047846.1:0-420 GCF_054177405.1 Leptonychotes weddellii
CGCCGTGGGTCCCGCTGTGTAGGGCAGGGGGTAAGTGGGAAAGAATTATATAAAAGCACCCCAGGACAGAATGGACAGGAGCTGAGGTGGGCAGCATGATAAGGAGGCCATCTTTGATTACCAAAGACATTCATAAAAGTGCTTACTCTGAGTCCCAGGAGATGGTTAGATGTGAAGGGGTCCTATGTTCTTGTCCCCCCGCCTCTACCCCCCTCTGTGTTCCTGTTTCCAGTTTGGGGGCCAGAGGAGGAGAACAAATGGCAGGATTAGGAAAGGAAACCAAAACACACCTCTCAGTCTTCTCGGGGTCCCCCAACCTCAGTGTGCTTAAGAAAACTGGGTCCCCTCCACCCAGAATGTTCACTATCAATGCCTGTTCCTATCACGTTGGTGCAGGGGGCCACGGCCACGCTGAGAAAA
>NW_028047847.1:0-420 GCF_054177405.1 Leptonychotes weddellii
AAAGAAAGAAAGAAAGAAAAAGAAAGAGAAAAGAAAGGAAGGAAGGAAGAAAGAAAGAAAGATGGAAAGATGGAAAGAAAGAGAGAAAGAAAGAAGAAAGGAAAATCCAAAAATCAATATTAGAGATTTGAAAATGGAAAATAAATCCACAATAAAATATCTTTGAACATCCATCTAATGGCAAAAAAAAGTAGTCCTTTGATACCAAGTGGATAGAAATGTGGAACAAGAGAATCTGTCACACACTGATGGTGGAAATGTAAATTAGTAAAATCTCTTCGGAAACAGTGTGCCACTGTCTTCTACAGCTGAGAGCATGCATGTTCTATGATACAGCAGTTACAATCCCAGCCATGTACCCTCGAGAAACACATGCACTTGCACACAAATACCCATAGGAGCACCGCTCAAAATTGCCTC
>NW_028047848.1:0-420 GCF_054177405.1 Leptonychotes weddellii
ATAAAATGTTCTTCTTTGTGGTAATTTTCTTTGCTCTGATGTTTACTTTGTCTAATAGCAATAAGGCCACTCCCATTTCCTTTTGATTAATATTTGCAGGATATTTTTTCCATCCTCTTACTTTCAACCTGACGATATTATTATACTTGAAGTGAATTTCATGTAGATAGCAGATAGTTGGATAATATTTTTTTTTTTTTAAAGATTTTATTTATTTATTTGAGAGAGAATGAGAGACAGAGAGCATGAGAGGGAGGAGGGTCAGAGGGAGAAGCAGACTCCCTGCCGAGCAGGGAGCCCGATGCGGGACTCGATCCTGGGACTCCAGGATCATGACCTGAGCCGAAGGCAGTCGCTTAACCAACTGAGCCACCCAGGCGCCCCAGTTGGATAATATTTTTAATCTACTCTGCCAATTTC
>NW_028047849.1:0-420 GCF_054177405.1 Leptonychotes weddellii
ATCAGTTTTTCCTGTATTGCTCTGTAAGATTCAATGCAATCCTAATAAAAGTCCCAGCAAGCTATTTTATGGATATTGACAAACTGTTTCTAAAGTTTACAAGGAGAGGCAAAAGCTGCAGAATAGCCAACACAATACTGAAGGAAAAGAACAAAGTTGGAGAACTAACACTACGTGACTTCAAGACTTACTATAAAACTACAGTAATCAAGACAGGGTGATACTGGCAAAAGAACAGACAAACAGATCAACAGAACAGAGAGTCCAGAAGTAGTCCCACATAATATAGTCAACTGATCTTTGACAAAAGAGCAAAGGCTATACAGTGGAGCAAAGACCGTCTCTTCAACAATTGGAAATCCACATGCAAAAAAATGAATCTAGACACAGACTTTACACCCTTCACAAAAATTAACTCAA
>NW_028047850.1:0-420 GCF_054177405.1 Leptonychotes weddellii
CAGGTCATGATCCGAGGGTCCTGGGATCGAGTCCCGCATCGGGCTCCCTGCTCTGCGGGAAGCCTGCTTCTCCCTCTCCCACTCCCCCTGCTTGTGTTCCCTTTCTCACTGTGTCTCTCTCTGTCAAATAAATAAATAAAATCTTGGTGGCGCCTGGGTGGCTCAGTTGTTAAGCATCTGCCTTCAGTTCAGGTCGTGATCCCAGGGTCCTGGGATCAAGCCCCGCATCGGGCTCCCTGCTCTGCGGGAAGCCTGCTTCTCCCTCTCCCACTCCCCCTGCTTGTGTTCTCTCTCTCGCTGTGTATCTCTCTCTGTCAAATAAATAAAAAAACAAAATCTTTAAATAAATAAATAAATAAAATCTTTTTAAAAATAATAATTGTAGTTGAGGGGCACCTGAGTGGCTCACTTGGTTAAGCG
>NW_028047851.1:0-420 GCF_054177405.1 Leptonychotes weddellii
AGGCACAAGAGAGGTGAAGTAGGGGCCGCTGGTTGGCTCAGTTGGTTAAGCCTCTGCTTTTAGCTCAGGTCATAACCCCAGGGTCTTGAGATTGAGCCCCGTGTTGGGTTCCCTGCTCAGCGGGGAGTCTGCTTCTCCCTCTGTCCCTCCCCCTACCTGTGCCCAACTCTCTGTCGGCCTCTATCTCAGATAAATAAAACAGTCAAAAAAGAAGTAACTTCCTCAATGTCATAGTAAATATTAGAACCAGATACAGACCTGAGTGTGTCTCTGAGGTCTGTGTTCTTTCTAAGTTTACCAAATATATACATAGCCCTCAAAATATCATAGATTAAATTACTTTAGCCTTTCTCAAAACGAGCATTGGAAGATGCTATAATTCAGGTCACCCGGCTGGCTCGGTCAGTGGAGTATGAGACT
>NW_028047852.1:0-9215 GCF_054177405.1 Leptonychotes weddellii
GAAACGTGGAGAGCCCTCCTGTGGAAGATGCAGTGGTATACAGGGCTCTTTATCTACTGGCCTGGAGTACACAGCCTTCCCTGGGTAGTTACCAGCACCTGGAGTACCAGGTTTTCCTTTGAATGCAGAAGCACTTGGTGGTGTTGGTTGCCTTTTCTCTGCATTAAGTGATCTTTATCTTGAATGAGTAATATTAGGTCACCAGGAAATGTTTCTGTCTCTCAGCTATGTTTCTGGCTTTACAATAAACCTGAAAATTATCTATGTTCCCCCAAATTCAAGTTATGGGGACTTGAAGCACGTTTCCTGTGGTTACCCTTTAGACCCTTAGACTCCGTCATCTGTCTGATCTCGCACTGCTCACCTTGGAGTCAACGAAGTAGGACATTGTCAAGTGCTGCTTGGAAAGGCAGTTTTTTCATTCTTTGCATCAATAATGGCTTCAAAGTCTCCTCCAGGCTCTCTTAGCATGACCCTCCTGCCACACCACTTGAATCCAACTTTGCTTTGCAAGGGTTCCCCCAAAACCTCCTGTCACAGACGTCCCCAGGTTCTCTGCCATCTATTGTTGAACTTGCCGGCTGGAGGCCCTTGGTTGGTGGCTTTGCCCTTTTATAAATAATGGAGCCGTGTTTTCCACTCTTCAGTCCCTCATGAGTCTGCTGAACTTTTCAAAATGTCAGAGAGAAAGAGAGGGAGGGAGACAGCCAATCACTGGCTAACTTTTCCCCTTCTCTAACGTTCTGATGCACATTATCAGCACTAAAAGTTTTGTCTTCTCCACACTGACTACTCTTTATGATTCCAGTGTAGACTTGTCTCATGGTACATCTGCCTTTTTCTGGGTCTTCTTTCTCCTCCCCAAGATGGGTAACAGCCTTTCTGATTTAATGGGAGGTCAGCAACCCTGGGAGGGTGCAGGGTGGACCCCTGTACCGTGGTTACACTGACTCCACGGTCCAGAGGCTGGCTCGGCGCTCGCCCCACCTACACCCGGGATCTACAAATGTAAGTGAAGAGGGAGAGTGCAAACCCTTTCCTACACCATGTTGTCAAACAGTAGACTGAACCCCCAGTGAAGACCCCAAATTCCAAATGTTTGTCTGGGATTTGCAAGTTACTGTGTTATTTATATGTTTAATAAGACTATCTTCGCCATGTTGACGCTACACAAAATAAAATTCTGGGTTGACTTCATTTTTACAAAGTGGGTTAATTTGGGGCCCCAATTAAATCATAATTTTTGTTCCATCCACTTCTATCCTCCTTTGATTCCATTTGAGGAACTGTGCATCTATGTCTAATGTGATCATCGATATGGTTTGATTTGTTCCATTATATTATCACTTGCTTTTTATTTTGAGAGGGGAGGGCTCATCTGATTTTTGTCCCCCCTGCTGGTTTTCTTCTTATGATCTTTTGGGTTAATCAAATATGTTTTGCATTACATAGAAAATTCATTTAAATTTGTGTTTTTAAAAATTTTTTGCATCATTTTAGTGTTTGCTTTATGGGTTACAATATATATCCTTAGCACCATCTCCTTAGATTTAATATTAAATTACTTGATTCAAAATTTAGAAAACTTGCTCATTTTTGTCAAATTTATATTTAAGAATTTTATTATTTTAAGTCTACCATAAATTTTTTTCACATTTTATTTTCCCTTTTTCATTGATAGAATGAGAAATAGTATTTCTTTTTGTACAGTGACTTCTTCTCTGTGGTCTTATCCCTTCTTGTAGTTGTTCTGAAGATTCTTTTTCTACACAGACGATCACAGCAGCTGTGAATAAAGACTGTGAGTTCTCTCTTTCCGTGGGTTACTTCTTTTTCTTGCCCTATTTCACTGGCCAGGAATCTCTGATACAACTGTGTTAGTGTTAGAATGCACAGTGTGGCCACAAACATTATTACCTCAAAACACTGTTTTAATTTTTGCCTTAAGCAGTAATATGCCTTCTAAATAAGTTATAAGAAAAGAAAACATATTTACAATCTTTTGTATATGTTGAAATGTCTGCCAGTTCTGGTTGGAGCTCTTTATTCCTTCGTGTAGGTCCATCTGGCCATCGATCTGGCATGATTTCCTTTAAGCTTGAAGAACTTCCCTTTGGCATTTTTATAGTTTAGGTCTGTTGGTGAAAAATCTCAGTTTTCTTTTTTATTTGATGTCTTTTTAAAATTCTCATTTTTCAAGGATATTTTCTACTGGGTATAGATTTCTCTGTTGCCTTTTTCCTTTAGCACCTAAAAATATATAGTTTTTATTGTCTCCCTGGCTTCTTTCATTTCTGATGAGATGGCCACTGTCATCTCTGTCATTTTTTCCCACCCCTCTGTGTGTGATGTGTTGTTTTCATCTAGGTCCATATGAGATTTTCTCTTTAACTTTGGGTTTTTGCAAGTTTATGGTTTAGAAGGGTTTATGATGGGCTTAACTGTGGTTTTCTTCTTGTTTATCTTGCTTGGGTTTCATTCACTTTCTTGGATCTGTGATTGATATTTGTCACCATATTTGGAAATTCTCAGCCATTATTTCTTTAAATACTTTGTTTTCTGCCCCATTCTCTTCCCTTCTCATTCTTGGACTGCAATTACACATATGTTAGGCTGCTTGGCATTCTCCCACAGTCTGCTAAGACTGCACTAATTTTATATTAACCTTGCCTCTCTCTCTTTTGTTCAGATTGTATTCTTCCTGTTGACCATTTTCCTGCTGCCTCCAGTCTGCTATTAAACCTGCTCATTAACATCTCATTTCAGGTATTCTGTTCTTCGCTTTAGGTTTCTGTTTTGTTTCCCCATTCATTCATTCCCTATGAGCATATTTTCCTTTAAGTCCTTCAATATATTTATAAGAGCAGCTCTGGAGTTCCTGTCTATTCTTCTCAACATCTGGGACATCTTGGGTTTAGTTTCTGTTGAACTTTTGTTCGTCTTGATTTTTGGGTCTCTTCTTTCTGTTTGTTTTTTTGCAAACAAAAACAAGTGATTTTGTTTATTGCAATTTGGATGTTAAGAAAGACGTGTCATGTAGACTGTATTTATGTTCCGTGGAAGCATTATGAATTTGTGCCAGGAGGCGGTGACCATGTCTGAATTCAAGCTAACTTGTGTCTCTGTAGTTGGCAGCAGCTGGGTTTTACACTCAATTCCTTCTGCTTTTAGCTGCTATGTATTCTGTGGGGCCCTCAGAGGCATCCTCCTGCATGTATGAATCTAGCAGCCCATGATAACTTGGGCAGAATTTATGTGCAGATTTTGGTGTTCACTCCCCAGTGGCTCCCTCTCTTTCAGGATTCACTTTAACTTTCCAGATGCTCTGCCTTGGGCCACATGTAGATGGGAGAGTGCCCTTTAGAAAAAAGCTGCAAATTCATGACTGTCACCATTGCTTTCCTGTGTTTCAAGAGGAGACCTCCTCTAGTTCCTGCCTGCTTCTGAAATATTTTGTCTAGGTTTTATAATTGTTCTCTGTGGGTTAGTCCAATGAATCTACTCTTCACTGCTACTGGAAGCTGGGCCTTCCTTCTGAGGTGGTTTGAAGATAAAGTTCTTTGTGTTACTTTATTCATATTACTCTATTCTAAAGATACAATTGTCACCATCACCATCATCCACATTTATTATTTAATTAAACTTGGAAAGGATTGTGTGATGCTTCTATGTTTAATACATCAATGAGCTGTAGTAGTAATAGCATCCCTTACTTGACACATTGTGGTCAGCTGAAGGAGGCCCTCCAAAGATGTCCATGTCCAAATCCCCAGAACCTATGAATATGTCACCTTACATGGTAGAAGACACTTGGGAAAGGTGTGATTAAGTTAAGGATCTTGAGATGGGGAGATTTTCTTGGACTATCCATGTGGGCCAATGTGGTTACAAGTGTCCTTATAAGAGAGGCAAGAGGTTCAGAGTGGGGAGGAGGCCATATAACAATTAAGCCAAGGGAAACAAGAGTTGGAAACAGAACATGCTCTTTCTGGCTGTGAAGATGGAGGAAGGAGCCGTGAGCCAAGGAATGCAGGCAGCCTTCAGAAGCTAGAAAATGCAAGGAAGCAGATCCCTCCTGGAGCCTCCAGAAAGAACACAGCCTTGCAGACACTTTGATTTTAGCCAAATGAGGCCCAGTTTGAACTTCTGACTTCCCAAACTGTAAGATAACAAATTTGTGTTGTTTTAAGCCACCAAGTATGTCTTAATTTGTTATGACAGCTTTAGCGAACTAGAGATGTGAGATCAAGCCCTGCTTTGGGTTCTGCACTGGGTATGGAATCTGCTTGAGATTCTCCCTCTCCCCCTGTCCCTCTGCCCCTCCCCCCACTCATGTGCATGTCCTCCCTCTCTCTCCCCACCCTTTGCTAACAACAACAACAACAACAACAAAAACCCTTTCAGAACTAGGGACTGCTATAATAATTTGATTCAAACTCTTCTTTTTACAGAAGACCCTGGAAAGTAAATAGCAGCAAATAAATTTTATCTGTGCACTAGTGTAATTCTTAATGGGGAGAGGAGGCATTTGGTAATATCTGGAGATGTTTTTGGTTGTCACGACGGAAGAGGTGGTGCTGGTGTCTAGTGGGCAGAGGCCAGGGTTGCTGCTGAATATCCTACCATGCACAAGACGGCCTCCATATGAAGAACGATCCACCCCAGATGTCACCAGTGTTGAGGCTGCTCTTAAGGGCTGTCCATCCGCTAAGCAGGGAGAGGACTCAAATCCAGGGTAGCACCGCTGAATAATGTCGTTCTAAAGAGGTTAATTACCACTGTCCAGGGAACTTGGGTTCAGTGTTTGAAGTGACTGCTTGGGGAGCCCAAGAGATACGTAACGGAATCACCTAACACTTCAATCTTTACTAGGCTGTGAGCTCTGGGAGTGCATGGTCAAAGTCACACAGTATTGGGTTTCCAACGCCTAGCACCTAGCACATCACATAGTAGGTCCTTCACTCACTGTTTATGGAGTTGATACCTGAGTCATTAAGTGATTTTTCTGATCGCCTAAAGTTGGTACTAAGGATAGCCCCTGGTATAATAACCGGAGGAAACTACTTGATCAAGCACCCAGCTTCTCGCTGGATGACCAAATGTGCAGCATTCCTCCATCCTCTGTGGAACAAGGGCCTTAAGATAATTGCACTGCTCCGTTTTTTGTGGAGCAGGCCCTGTGTGCCCTTCAGCTCGGAGGGGTGTTTTCTCCTATGCTGTACACTTACAGCTGCTTCCTCATGTCTTCTGAGTCTTGTAATTCCTGGCAACTCTTTCAAAGGAGAGCCCCCGAGCCAATGGCCGTTTTTCTGAGCACTGGGCCTTTTTGATTACCTTCCCTGCCGCTCCGCAGCAGGGTCTGAGTTGTCATTATGCCTTATTTCCATTTGGTAAATACTCTCTTGTGCAGAGGTGTTTCCTTAATTGACATTTTTGCACTGGGGGCTTGGGAAGTGGGTGCCCCCCCGCCCCCATTTACTACTGTTTCCACCTGACCCCTAGCTGCCTGTCCAAGGCCTTTCTCTTCACTCCTCTGCTGTTGGGGTTTATCTGTAATCCGGAGCCCTTGGAGCTCATAGCCCTCTGAAAAACAATTTTCACCACCTGGGAGCCCACATGTTATCTGAGCCGTAGCTAAGGTATTTTAGCCTATTAGAAAAATAAATGACTTTGTGGAAAAGGAGGAGAAAGGTATCGTACACAAGGGCTCCCCCCCAAAGATGCTCTCTGCTTAGAAAAAGCCCCTCAGGAGTGTGGAGCTCCACACTAGCCTGGTATAGCTGGCCACGAAGTCGGACAGAAAATGATTTCCTTCCTGGGCTCTGAGTTCGTTCCCCTGTTGATACCCATTCTGTGTGGACTCTGATGAGAACCCGTGTTGTCGAGCTGGTTAAGTGACGGAATTTGTAAACTGCCACGGTTTCCTTTGTAGAAACCTCTTTGTCCTTTAGATTCTTATTGTTTTCTTAAGAAGTGCTGTTTGTACCACAGAAATTCCCACTCCTGTAGCACAGGTCCCGTGTTACAAAAGCACGCTCTGACAGTCAGATCCCACATCCCCACAGGTGCAGCGGAAAGCCTTCCTTCAGCCCCGTTGCCCAGCCTGGCAGAGTCTGGACTCAGATCTGTGTGAAATCCCCATGAACGGAGCAGGTCAAGGGATGCGCTTGTTTTAGAAGGGCCCAAACGCAGTAGGAAATTTCCCGGTGGTTGTGAGCTTCTTCCTTGTGGTACGGGACACCCACACCATCCCCCTCTGTCTCCCCCACTGGCACCCACGCCCCCAGGCTGGCTCTGCAGGTCTTCCTGTGAGGGGCACTGAAGTGCAGGTAGCTCGGTCGCCTGCATCCCTGTCTGAGCCCTCCCTGTCTGCACTCCTGCTCTACCCGAGTGCGGGCTGCTCCCTGCTTCCGCACGATTGGAGTCGTAACCTCGGGGCCAACTCACTGGGGGCGATGAGTTAAGATTTAATATAAAAATGATAGATGTAAATGCAGATATCCATTCCAGCTGTATAAGTGTCTTTATTTCTTGGAAAGCAGTGAGGAGAATATGATGCGACACCCTGTAAGGGGACAGACATGGGGACTCCACAGACACAGAGATGGTGATGCCCGCGAGGCGACCTGACTTGCACGTTGTTCACTCAGGAATGATCCACCGCTGAATGTTTCCGAGTGGGAGTTTCTGTGCCTGCTCCCAGCATGGGGGAGGTGGGTAGGATTCAGAGCAGTCCACACGACAGTGCTGATCGGAAGACCGTGGTGTGCAGAGCAGGTGCTGACGGAGGAGAGATGCACCGGGAGGACAGGGACGGTTCGGGGAGGAGGGTGACACTGCGGGGCTGGTCAGAGCTGCTTCGTGAGTTTTACGCCTTGGTAACTAAGATAACTTGGAATGGTTGGCAGAGTTCAAGGCATCGAGTAGGCACGCAATAATTTGCTGAATCAGGAATGGGAAATATATAATTTGTGCACTGTAGCTTCTGTTTCTTGGTACTTTTAAAGCATTTGTTTTTGAGTTTCTCATTTTTCAATGACAACACATTTTCTATATCCTTTTGGTGTATGTTTGTCTCCTGGGTCATCTGTTGTACAATGACAGGATGTGTCACCTTCCCAGAGGAATTTTAAAAGCTTTTCTCTACTGGAATGGCCATGCAATGGATTTTGGAAGCAAAAATCATGGACAGACTGCAGGCCATGACTCTAGTTTTGATATAACTTTTACCAGGAATATTACCGACACCATCATCAACCTCTGAGGGTGGCTGTCCAGGCAGAGTCTGAAATTAGATCCATTATTGGTTTAGTAATTTTTGTTGAGATCTAAGGCACCTCAGGCATTCTAGAAAGGAGAGGAAGATTCTTTTGGATAAAAGGAGCTTTGAAGAGACTGTAGGAGAAAAGGATTTCCCTCAAGGGAAATGTTGGACATACGAAAGGGGAAGTTAGTGCCAGTAGGAAAATGTAAAAAAAAAAGAAAAGGTATATAACAAAATTAAGGCAAAGCATGAGGAAGAGCAGAATAGAAAATGCAAAAGAAATTGCTGGAGGTGATGTAGGATGGAAGTCTTGGGCTCTGTTCTCATAGGAAGAGTGGAAACACCATAGGTGACCGCATGAGCGTCTCTGCCTACAGAGATGCCAAAGGGGCACTCCTGTTTGGGAAACATATTCTCCAGGAAGCAGAAATCATTCATTCATTCTTCTCTTCCACTCCTTTCTTCATTTGAGTGCCCTGTTACCCTGCTCTCATTTTTGTCCATAGAAATTTTCATTTCTTCTTCTTTTTCTTCTTCTTTTTTTTAAGATTTACTTATTTATTTGAGAGAGAGAGAGGGGGGCAGTGGGCAGGGACAGAGGGAGAGAATCTCAAGCAGACTCCCCACTGAGCTCAGAGCCTGATGCAGAGCTCCATCCCACAACCCTGAGATCATGACCTGAACCGAAACCAAGAGTCCAATGCTCAACCAACTGAGCCACCCAGGCGCCCCCAAGCTTTTCACTTCTAAGATGACTTAGGACCCATTTACTGTGCCTGCTGTCAGGCTCTCCCCAAATATAGATAAGAGGATGGTTTTTCCCATCCTGTCTTATTAATGAGTATACCTGCCTCTTCTAGGACAGGTACATAGTAGGAACTCGCAAATACTGAATGAATGAATGAGCACCTCTTCTGGAGGAAAGAACTAGAAACAGGAAAGAACTAGAAACATAGGTGTAGATCTCTGACCTGGAGCTTCTCTGCATTAGGGGCATCAAGGAAACATGTCAACCTAAACAATAGTGGGGGTATCCTCCAAGGGCTCCAGACAAAGGCGCCGGGGTCAGACAGGTGCAATTTCAATCTAAACCCCAGCTCTGTCACTTACAAGCTGTGTGAACTTGGTCGAAGTGCACAGACTGCTTAAAGCTCAGGCACAGGCCTGAAGGATTGGGTAATAGTCTCTACTTTGGGGGAAAAGTAAGGATAAGGCAATGTAAGATTAACAATGTAACAACACAACAGTAGGATGGGCAGACAGCCAACACTGCCCAGGTGAGCTGAGCTACGACCCGGGTGATAAGGGGACCTGGTGAACAAGGCGTGGGCACACCTGCTGACCACGGCCGGCCACACCTGCATCCTGGCTAGATTCCGAGAGGGTCTCCAAAGGTTCCTTTCAGACTAGGCCCCATTGTACAGATCGATTATAAAGTGGGAGTGGAAATGGTGTCTACTCGCACACATTGGATCCCTTTCTTCTGGTGTGTGTTCGGACTCTCTGTGTCACTGTTACCTTGAGCAAACTTCTACGTGGTGCCTAGAACCAGCCATGTGCCCCAAAGACAGAACTATGATTAGGTCTCTCACTTTTGTTTTCTCTCAATAATATATCACCTCTCCGGATCCTGACACTATGTGGGCACTGGCTGCCATTATCTGTGACGGGGAGGGCAGCTCTAAGGTTGGCAGAGCACTGGGCTGCTGATGCTGGCTGGACTCACACAGCCCGCCAACAAGGGCCATGCTGTTTCCCAACGAGGGAGCCGGGCTTCAGGGCTGCTCAGTCTTGAACTGGAAGTTGGTATTTCAACAAATTAAATACAAGGATGGAAAACAGATGAATGGATAAAGAAGATGTGGTATATATACACAATGGAATATTATGCAGCCATCAAAAGGAATGAGATCTTGCCATTTGCAACGACGTGGATGGAACTGGAGAGTAT
>NW_028047853.1:0-420 GCF_054177405.1 Leptonychotes weddellii
CTTTACTGTCTGCTGTGTGCTGGCACAGTGCTGGGCACCGGCCAGTCCCTGCCTCAAGGAAACAGAGGTCCTGGGCCTTGCAGGGAGGGGCTTGGGGAGCAAGGAGGGCTTCCTGGAGGAAGGGGTCTCTAGGGCAAGACCTGGACGAGGAGTCCAGATTAGCCAGGTGAACAGAGGGACAGGTGTTCCAGCAGGTAGGAGCACTCGAGGGGCTGAGCGCGGCTGCCGTGAGGCCCAGGAGGAGGCAGGGCCTCTCCCCAGGAGCCAGGGCCTGTGGGATGTGGGGGGTGCTGGGGCCCACCTCTCGCATGTGGATCTGGGCTCGCTGCTTGAACACGGATGTGCTGGACACGTCGAAACGCTGCTGCAGCCCGTCGAGCCGCAGCGGCTCCATCTTCTCGTAGCAGCTCTGCATCTTGA
>NW_028047854.1:0-420 GCF_054177405.1 Leptonychotes weddellii
AAAAAGATAATAAAAAAAAAGAATATGATCAAATATGATCAGGCTGGTGCATAGATCACTGCCACACTCTAGATTTTGGGCATATTTTGGTCTGTTAGAAGAAAGTGCCTCTCAAAATTTAAAGAAAGAAAAGCTTATATATGTATAAAAATAAGGGTAAATACGATTAAGGGATGGAATATGACTGTAAAGATGAAAATTATAAAAGATTTTATAAAAGTAATTGATAAGATAAGAAGTTGGTTGAAAAAAGAAAGAAGAGTAATTAGAAAAAAGAAAGGGAGAGAATGTGATTAGGCAGGAGACTAGAACAAAGCCATACACTAGAGGTTTAGGGTATATTTTGGTCTTTTTAGAAGAAACTGTATCCCAAAATTTTAAAGGGAGAACAACTTATATATATACCAAAAATAAGGTTAA
>NW_028047855.1:0-420 GCF_054177405.1 Leptonychotes weddellii
TCTTCATAAAGATTCTTTAATAAGCTGGGCTAATCTCTGGAAGGCCTGAAATAGAAAAGAGACAAGAATTAATGAAATCAGGATGCTGCTTAGGAAAAGTCTGTGATAATTTTAAAAAATTCAAACAGAGTATTCATCTTAGGTTCAGAAAGGCAATCAAAAGTCAAATTTAACATCAGCTTTATCTGGGTAGGATGCCATCAATGTTCACTAATATATGCAGATATAAGCATATCAGATTCCCAGGATTTCTGTTTGTTCTTATAGCCCTCAAGATCATTATTTTCCATTTTCCCCACAACACAAGTTATTCTTTCATATAATCTCCCACCTGCATATGCACTCTATATCATTTCAATTGCCTATTCATATGTAAAAGCAGAGGTTACTTATGTAAAGCATATTTAATGATATGAGAAA
>NW_028047856.1:0-420 GCF_054177405.1 Leptonychotes weddellii
ACTGGTCCCTCAGCATTTGGTCCCCCAATATTTATACACAGGGAAGAAATTTTATTAAAAGCTAATAATGGCCATGGTTGGTTTTTTTTTTTTTTAAGATTTTTATTTGAGAGAGAGTGGGTGAGAGACAGCACAAGCCAAGGGAGAGGTGGAGGGAGACGTAGGAGCAGACGAGCAGGGAGCCCAATGTGTGACTCGACCCCAGGATGCTGGGATCATGACCTGAGCTGAAGGCAGACACTTAACCAGCTGAGCCACCCAGGCGTCCCAGTGGCCCTGTTTTTGAAAGGGTACAAGTCATCACTTTTTCCAGGTTTGGGATGTGAGAAAGAACCATCAAAGACACAAGTGACGCAGCACCAGAGTTTATATCTAAATCACAACTATTCTAATTATGTTGGAAAAAGTCAAATATATGGA
>NW_028047857.1:0-420 GCF_054177405.1 Leptonychotes weddellii
GGGCCATGGTTTGGGGAGGCCCTCACATTTTTGTGGGCTTTACCTCCTAAAACCTCACCAGGTTCCCATGATGAAGATCTGAGAAAGACCCCCTCATGGCTCAGGCAGCTGCAAAGGAAGAATAATCATTGTGAAGTATTCCCAGAGTATTTCTCCATTGCAAGGGCCTCCTCCCCAAGAAAAAAGATTTTGCCAGAGCCCTATCCCAGCTGGAGGAAAGACATCTCTCACCCTCCATTCCTTTCCAGCCTTCCTGTCTCATCTAAGGGGGGGAGGAAGGTGGATAATCAATAGGGATCAAGGAAACAGATTGAGAATACTGCAGCCAAGAAAAGGAAAAAGAAGAAGTGGGAACTAACTATAAAAAACACTTATGAAGGTCACAGCTCCAATATTGGAATTTAATATGAATATTATAGA
>NW_028047858.1:0-420 GCF_054177405.1 Leptonychotes weddellii
GGTGGGGGGAAGGGAGAGTCCGTAAGCTGGCTACCAGAAAACGATATAGCCCCAGAGTACAAAACTGGAACTTTTAGAATTCTGCTCCAGTGACAGACCTCCCTGCCTGAAAGGTGCTTAGGTGACGAACTGGGGCAGAATCCTAGGTGGGACAGTGTGGTCTCAGGATCCCCAGGGCCATGGAAAGAATGGGCGTGCCTGAGCCGGCAGAGTTCCCAAGCACTGGAGCAGGGAAACCGGCTATGGAGTGGGCTCTCAGCTCGGTATGCCATAAACCTTGAACCAGGGCATGATCAGTGATCGCTCTCCATGCGGGAACCCTGCAAAAGGCAGAAACACAGTGACCCTCCACCTTCCCCCAGGATAATTGGCGCAATGTGCAACGTAGGAGTCTGCAGAATCTGGTGAACAAAAAGTGAA
>NW_028047859.1:0-420 GCF_054177405.1 Leptonychotes weddellii
TGTTATAGGCAAACAATGAATCATGGAACACTACATAAAAAAAAAAAAAAAAAAAGAAGAAGACTTACAGGATCATGGAGGTAGGGCTACCCAGTTTCTGGGAGGAGTAACCAAATCAAGCGGCTGGTGACATATTCCTCCTCCCTCTCCCCCCTTCAGTTGTCATGAGAATAAATTACTGTCTGTGGAAAAAAAAAAACAAAACCTGTCCCTGTGGAAGTCCAAATATTAGACTAATTAGAAAAAGCCTTTAAACCAATGTTTATAAATATGTTTCAAATAAAGAAAGACATCCATGGCTAAAGAGTTAAAAGGAAAAAGAATTAAAAGGAACTATAACAGCAATATTGCAAAAAAGTGATAAATAAAAAAACTATAAGGATGGGTCTATAAGGTATAAAGATTTAATTAGTATTACAA
>NW_028047860.1:0-420 GCF_054177405.1 Leptonychotes weddellii
CTCAAACTCAATTTCCTCTATGCATGACACCTTTTCTCAGTTAAAAATCCATATTGTGGTTAAAAAAGCTCCTCTTGGGGGCAGAGCAAGATGGCGGAGGAGTTGGAGACCTGGATTTCGTCTGGTCTCAGGAATTCAGCTGGATGGGGTCAAACCCTTCTGAACACCTACAAACTCAACAGGAGATCGAAGAAAAGAAGAGCAACAACTCTCTGAACAGAAAAGCGACCACTTTCTGGAAGGTAGGACATGCAGAGAAGTGAATCCAAGGCGATATTCGGGAGGATAGACAGCGGGGGAGGGGCCTCTGTCGCAGCTACTGGCAAGTGATAGAGCCACGGAGCACAAAATCGGAACTTTTAGAAGTCGGCTCCGCTGAGGGACGTCACTCCGGTAGCTAAGCGGGGGGGTGGAACCCTC
>NW_028047861.1:0-420 GCF_054177405.1 Leptonychotes weddellii
AATTAGCCATCACAGTTGGTAAATAGAATGTTAATAGTGTATGTTGATTGCTACCAGCTGTGTTTAGCAAGGTATTAGAAAAAAGAGATGAATTCAGACAAGAGTTGGTTGGTTTATGAACAAAAATGACAGGAAGTTAAAGAAAGTCTTACAATTTGGGATCTCATAGAGTTGCAAGTTTCCATTGCTTTCTGGCCCCTGATAGTAACAGATACATACTTTGCATGACCTGGTGCAAATTGGAAATGTGAGTGGAGCATTAAAGCAAATGTGTATACCTTCTAAGTGTGCAAGTCTTATGCCAATGGAGCAGACCCTGATCCCCAAATTAAGTTATAACATTGAGAAGTTTTAACCAGCAAAGACCCATTCAGAATCGTTCCTGAGGCAAAGATGAGACTAAGGATGTGGCCTCCTGAC
>NW_028047862.1:0-420 GCF_054177405.1 Leptonychotes weddellii
CATTTCCATTCTCTTTTTTAATTCTCATTTTTCTGAATTTTTTATAGTGAGTGTATAAACTGTTATAATCAGAAAACAAATGTTATTGTTTAAAATGACAAGGTGCCAGTGCCTGGGTGGCTCAGTTGGTTAAGCGACTGCCTTCGGCTCAGGTCATGATCCTGGAGTCCCTGGATCGAGTCCCGCATCGGGCTCCCTGCTCGGCGGGGAGCCTGCTTCTCCCTCTGACCCTCCCCCCTCTCATCTGCTCTCTCTCATTCTCTCTCTCTCAAATAAATAAATAACATCTTTAAAAATAAATAAATAAATAAAATAAAATGACAAGGTGCCAGAGGGTGGATATTTGCTATAGAGCAGCTGGAAAGTGCCTTACCCTATGTCATCCCATGAGCTTGTTAACCTTCCTCCCGGGAGGCCAAA
>NW_028047863.1:0-9214 GCF_054177405.1 Leptonychotes weddellii
CAGGCTAACTGGCCTAGAGCTGTAATTAATTCACTTATTTATTTATTTATTTGCAGGGGGTGGGGGAGGGGGTTGCATAAGCAGGGGAAGCAGCAGGCAAAGGGGGAGGGAGAAGCAGACTCCCTGCTGAGCAGGGAGCCAGATGCAGGGCTAGATCCCAGGACATGAACCAAGGCAGATGTTTAACCGACTAAGCCACCCAGGTGCCCCAGAATTAGAAGTATTCTTAAACTTACGAGTGACTGGAGAAGACTGATCAGATTAAGAAATTAAGTCTTATTACAGTTAACTTATTACAAGTTCTCTGTTGCTATCTACATATTTGCATTTCTTTATATCATTAAAATATTTAATACCAATGCTAGCTAATGTTTAAACTTAAATTTTAACTGTGATGTTAAAAATCAAATTAAAGTATATTTAAGTGGAAACATGCTTTCTTTCCCCATTTACCTTTTTATCAGAAATAATGCTTAGGCTTCAAAGCTACTAATGAGAGCACCGGGTGATGTAGGGAAGTGTTGAATCACTGTATTGTAACCCTGAAACTGACATTACACTGTATGTTAACTAACTGGAATTTAAATAAAAACTTCAAAAATATTTTAAAAAGACTATAGATTGAGATTATACAGATATGGCTTTTATTTTTCACAAATGTAGAGTAGGTTTCTTTGAAAGAAAATTTAAAAATTAAAAATAAATGTAATATAAAGCATCAATTATAACACCTCTTGACTTTAAATCGCATTTAAAAAAATAACCTTTTTGGAAACTGCTAACTGAAGTCTTAGGCGCAGTTTGCCCCTGTGAACCAACACCATGAAATGACAGTGCCTAAGTCATAGATTGCCATTATTACCAAACCTTTCAACCCTCTAGAATATAGAAAAATCTCAAAAGGTAGCTATTATATTTGAAAAAAATATTTCTGTACACATGTATGACTAATGGAAATATAAAATGTTGGCCCCAGAAAAAAACTAGCGATCACATTGTTCAGTAGTTTTGATACTGGTTTTCTAAAAACTGAACTGTTATATACATTTTTTTTCTTTTTAAAACAGAATTTACAAAGAAGCCCAGTAGTTAAAATAAAAATGTCTTTCACAGCAAAAGAGGAATGGAGACCACATTTTTTGTTTTCCTTCTCTTGAACAGTTTCCCTTCTCCCCTACCCACCTTTACCCACTCCATGAAATACTAAATTTCGGTGGAACAGGTGTGTTCAATGTCTTTGTGTCGTTACACATAATTAGACTGAGTGGCTTCCTTAAGATCTCAGAGCTGGTTAGGGAAGTTTCAGGGTTATCAACTAATAATTCATGTTTAGTCTACTATGATTTCTTTAAATTTCCCTCCTAAAAATGGAAACCAGCAACTTAAATCTTGTTATTACTGATCAATATGGGAATTAAAATTATCTGATATCATACGAACAAAAGAAAAAATCCTGCCCTCATCATAAGTGATATTTATAGGTCTTTGAGCAACCTGGCTGAAACACTGTCTTGGAGTTGGGAACGCTCACACCAGGATGGTATGTGATACTTCTTGCATTGGGCTCCTCACATCCCCATCACCAAATCAGTTCAAAAAGGAAGAGTACTATCTCCATAGGTTCTGAATCCAATCTGCAAATCTCTGCACCTTAGGTTAACCCTCTCTGTCAGCCAGTATCTGTTGGCAATGCAGGCCAGTGACCATAGTCATAAGATACCTACTCTCTGGTGGATGCCACAAACTCAGGAAACATGAGAAGCAGTCTGTGCTGGGGACGCCACCGAGATTATTTTATTTTATTTTATTTTTTAAAGATTTTATTTATTTATTTGAGAGAGAGAATGAGAGAGAGAGCACATGAGGGGGGGAGGGTCAGAGGGAGAAGCAGACTCCCTGCCGAGCAGGGAACCCGACGCGGGACTCGATCCAGGGACTCCAGGATCATGACCTGAGCCGAAGGCAGTCGCTTAACCGACTGAGCCACCCAGGCGCCCGCCACCGAGATTATTTTAGGAGACATGTCCACAGCTAGCCCTTTATCTGAAGAGCAACTGAGGAATTTAGTACTAGGATAGCTCGTTAAGTTTCCTCCTTGTTGTTCTTGCATGCTGCCTCCCACTGCTCATTGGTACTTCTGGCCTGTCTCAGCTCTCTATCATTACTCACTAACATTCATGTAGCCTGGACCTCAAGAGACAGGGTGCACAGTGCACAGAGGATGAAATGCCTATTGCCAGCAGGAATCAAGACAGATCCCAGCCCTGATACACAGGCAAATGTTCAGTGGACCACAAGAGTAGTCAAGACATGTAGCTTTCCCAGAATCCACTAGTAACATTATCATTATTATTATTATTATTATTGGATGATGTAGGAGAGACTGCTATCTTTGGCCTAACAGTACATGCAGGACTTCTACAGAATGGTGGGTGTTTCTGGTCCTTTCATCCAGTAACTTCCACACTTAGATAACCATATAGATTCCAGCTGTTAATGGTGATTCAGAGATTTCCCAAGCCTATCCATGTGTATTGTCTTGGGCCCTCCATGCAGATTCCCCACTCTCTCTTCTTCTCATCCTTTCTCCCCTACACTGAACTCTGGATTCAGAATTTTGACTACCAACCTGGTCTGGGCTTTCTGGACTTGGATTTCCATGTAGTCTCTCTCATGAACCCTGGACATTGCTCTTTCTCTGGATCTTCATCTGTCACTAAATGTAAGTGTCTTGTCTGGCTCCATTCACAGTCAACTGGCCATTTTGAATTCTTGCTTTTCAAATTGCTTTTGATTTATAAAATAATACATGTGTGAGTGTTTATGGTATTAACATGCCTTAATTTGTGAGAATATGAACTGGTAGAGTATTTTGGGGATGAAATTTTGGTAATATTTATAAAAATTTACAATCTCCAGATACTCTCCACTTTAACCTAATTTCTACCTTCTATCAGACCAATAAACTTTAGCCCAATAAGTTGTGTTCAAAATATTTCAGTTCTTTAAGTCATAGCAAGAAACAGGAAACAAATTATGTGTCTGTCTGAAGGACATGGTTAGGGGCACCAGGGTGGCTCAGTCAGTTAAGCATCTGATTTTGGGTTAGGTTGTGGTCTTGGGGTTGAGGTCTCGGGGTCAAGCCCTGCATCCAGACTCCACAGGGAGTCTACTTGTCCCTCTCCCTCAGCCTCTGCTCCTCCCCCTGCTTGTGTTCTCTTTCTCTCTCAAATAAATGAATAAAATCTTAAAAAAAAAAAGGACATGGTTAAATTAATCATGACACATACATGCTATGGGAGCAGTTATAAAAGTAAAGCAGATCTATATGTGTTGTCATGGAAAGATCTTGCATTCACGTTAAGAGTGAAAGACTTACAGCAGAATAACATGTATATCATGACCCATTATATTTTAAAATCATAGATAATTTTATAAACAGCTATGTTGAGAAAGTCTACAATTAGCTTTAAAATAATATACTAGATTAATCATGGCTATCGCTGAGACCGTGGCTGAATTATGAAGGACTATTGTAAAGGTGGAGATTGTGATTTTTCTGTATTTTTAACATTTTTGCACCAAGAATATGTGCATTATCAGCTTTGTCATTAAAATATTTAAATAAGCCTAACAGCAAAAATAATAGTTGTGTATGAATTAAATTTTATGCTAGTCTATGGAAGAGAAAACATCTGAAATCTGAATGGCTTAACATAACAAAAGTATATTTCTTGCACACATAAAATCTGATTGATTTGGCAAGGAATCTTCACTACCAGGTAACACAGAGATCTAAGCTGCTTCCATCCTGTACTTTGACAACTCAATATAGGGTCCCCATGTTTGCTGCTGAATGGAAGGAAGGACGTTATGGTGGCATCCTGGCTCTCAAATGCTTTGGCCTGTGACAAACATTGTTTCTGTTCATATTTCAGCAGCAAGGGCTGGTCATAAGATCCTTTCTAACTATAAGCGAACTGGATAATGTAATCCTCCCATGTACCCAGGAAAGAGTGGAAGACAAGTTGTGGATGAACACTTGTAGTCTCTACCATAAACTCTTACATAGTAGGGGCCTGGTAGAGAGCAACCACTAGAACTTGTAAGGTCAATGACCCTTTTCATTTCCTGGTGGAATTTCTGAGGAGGCAAAATATTCTTGGCAATTCCCCAACTTCGTGAGATCTTATGATTTAATAGGTCTTTTCCAATACAGAGTCATATATATTTTTCAAAAGGACCTTGTAAATCTTTGCAGGAAGTGTTTGCCATACTTCACTTTTTCAAATGCACCATTATACACTGTCCTTTTCAATAACCACTATGATCTCAGTACACTGAGAATTTTCTCCTTACTCTTGGTGCATTGATAAAACTTTACCTTATGGAACTCTGCTATCTATCACCTAACTGAAAATGCCTGGACATCTGCACAAATGCAATTATGCACATTGAAAACCGAAATTCTTTCTATTCTATCTATTCTATCATCTATCTATCTACCTACCTACCTATCTATCTATCATCTACCTATCTATCCATCTATATCTATCTATCATCTACGGATCTATCTATCATCTACCTATCTATCTCTATCATCTATTATCCAAAGGTAATTCCAAGGAACTTAGGTAATTCTACCTCCTAGAAGGACTCCAGAATTTACAGAAACTGAGACACTGTAGATGTTTGCTTACTTAGTTATTTCAATCATCTCTCCTCATCTATCACTTATAGGAAAGTCTTTGGTCTTTAACCACCAAGTTAGGCTCACTCATTGCTGTATGTGTCCAGTAGCCCCCTTAGCCCCCTCACCCTCTCAGCCTCATCTTGCCCTACATCCAAATTTAGCTTAAAATGAACTTTCACTGAAGAAATGGGAGTTTTTTTCTTTTTCTTTTTCTTTTTTTAAGAAACAAAGGGAAGTTCAGCTTTTATTAGGTTTTAGCGAAAATTTGGGAGGTTTGTTTTGAACAAAAGTTCACTGGAGAAGAATTTGAGGTTGTGGTGGTTTCTCACTGGCTGCAAGCAGTGGTTAGCACATTGCTAGGGCAGAGAGGGATCTTCCTTTTTCTTAAAAGCAGGAGATAAACTCCTATGTGAAAAGTGTTCTCTCTTGTCAAGATAATTCTTATCTTCTTTCTTCCTGTTGGTTATACAGGCTGCAAGGAGTGATACTGGCATGAACGCTTTCCCTTCAGGGCTTCTGGACTTCATTTTATTTTATTTTACTTTTTATTTAAATTCAATTAGCCAACTTATAGTACATCATTAGTTTCAGATGTAGGGAGTTTTTTTCTTATACTCAAATAATAAATCCCATTAAAATTCTACTGCAAATATCAAAATCCCATCTCTTGAAGATATAGCACCCAAACTAGTAGATTCTTTGCCAAATCAGACTACACTCACCAGATCATTTAGAAATCATTTTTTTTAAAGATTTTATTTATTTATTTGACAGAGAGAGACACAGCGAGAGAGGGAACACAAGCAGGGGGAGTGGGAGAGGGAGAAGCAGGCTTCCCGCAGAGCAGGGAGCCCGATGCGGGGCTCGATCCCAGGATCCTGGGATCATGACCTGAGCCGAAGGCAGACGCTTAACGACTGAGCCACCCAGGTACCCCTAGAAATCATTTTGAGAATGTGATAAAGACACCCAGTGATGATGACCAGGTCTAAGTTTCACTGTCAAAATGACCTTTTGTGTGGAATGGGATATTGCTAGGTACCATGGTGAGGGATGGGGGTTCCACAGTGAGGGATGGAATTGCCAGGGAACTGGAATACTCTAGGTCAGGGAAAGGGCAAATGAATCTGGGCTGTTCAACTGAGAGCAGGATGCAGATATCAGAGGAGGATGCAGTGAAGAGCTGGTCAACAGATTCAGGTTCCAATCTGGACAAGAGAGTATACTGGAGAACACCCGGGGAAGGGTACTGTAATGCACATGTAGGAGAGGAAAAATAATTTATCCTCTACCCTTCAGGTGCTTGACTGAGAAGCCCCCCTGTAATAAAAAGACAGATTAAAAGGAGAAAAACAAATTTAATTACATACATACGTATGTATGGGAGCCCTATAAAGATATGAGTCTCAAAGAGGTAACCAAAGCAGGAAGCTTTTATACCCTTTTTTTAAAGATTTTTTTTTTTTTGACAGAGAGAGACACAGCGAGAGAGGGAACACAAGCAGGGGGAGTGGGAGAGGGAGAAGCAGGCTTCCCATGGAGCAGGGCCTGATGCGGGGCTCGATCCCAGGATCCCCGGGATCATGACCTGAGCTGAAGGCAGTCGCTTAACCACTGAACCACCCAGGCACCCAGCTTTTATATCTTTTAGACAAACACTAACTGTGTGAAGAATTGACAGGACAGAGGGGCTTGGGCTAGGGGTAGTAAATGGTGACGAATTAATAAGGCTTATTTATATAGCCTTCTTGGTCCCAAATTCCGTGTCTCTGGTGAGAAAGATGCCTTGTACCCTCCTGGTACAGTGAGGGCATCTTTCACATGGGAGAGTCATCTCCTTTTTGGGGGGGTGGATAAAGGAAGGTTGGAGTGTCCCTCCTGCACCATCTGTTTCTCAAGTACCTTTAATTCAAAATAACCAATATGCCCAAGTGGCATATTCTGGGGTGATATATTCTGAACCTCTACACACAAAAGAGGTGGAGCTGGACAAAAAGTCTAGCCCCTGGGCAGTCAGCTCTCAAGGGACCCTGGGGTTAAGGGCAGCTGGACCCTAGGTAAATGAAGCCCACAATTCCCAAATTGTATTTGATTATCATTTTTACCTTTCTTCTTCACATGTGTTTTTAGTACTTCAGATTCAAGGTCCTTTTTATCCTCAGAGGCAATGTGGAGTAGTGAGAAAAGAAATGAATCTAGAGACAGAATATGGGCCTCAGGCTGGAGGAATGAAACAACATGAGCTCTAGAATTCAGACCATGAGTCTAGCTTCAGCTCTGTCACATACCAGACCTGTGAACTTGGGCACATTCTCAAGCTTTGTGAATCTTTTTTTTTTTTTTAAGATTTTTTTTTAATTTATTTATTTGAGACAGAGAGAATGAGAGAGAGAGAGCACATGAGAGGGGGGAGGGTCAGAGGGAGAAGCAGGCACCCTGCCGAGCAGGGAGCCCGATGCGGGACTCGATCCAGGGACTCCAGGATCATGACCTGAGCCGAAGGCAGTCGCTTAACCAACTGAGCCACCCAGGCGCCCTCAAGCTTTGTGAATCTTAGGCTCCTCATCTGAAGAGTGAGTCTGATAAGCCTTGTCATATTGGACTGTTTGAAAGAGTGCAATAGGGCGCCTGGCTGGCTCAGTTGGTGGAGCATGCAACTCTTGATCTCAGAGTTGTGATTTCGCACCCCATGTTGGGTGTAGAGATGACTTAAATAAAGTGCCAATTGGATATTTCTAGAAAAAAAAGTGCAATATATGTAAGGCACCTGTTATAGTGCCTGGCATAACTTAGGTCTTTAATGAATAAGTTATTACTGTGATTATTTTGACTACTGACCCTACCAACCTCACATATGTGATTTCTAAAAATCCAGGATGTCTAAAAAACATGAAGTCCTACAGGCCATGGAATATTAGATCAACCAAAACACTGCTTAGCAAATAAACCTCAGTAAATATATCCTCTCTGAGGTTGTGTTCTTTAATAATAGGGAATTTCTGGGGCACCGGGGTGGCTCAGTCAGTTGAGCATCTGACTCGGTTTGGGCTCAGGTCGTGATCTCAGGGTCATGGGGTCCATGACCTGAGTTGGGCTCTTCACTCAGCACAGAGTCGGATTGGGATTCTTTCCCACTTCCTCTCCCTCCCCGTCTGTTCCATCCCTGGCCCCCCCCCAATAAATAAATAAATAAAATCTTTAAAAAAATAATAGGGAATTTCTTCCCCACATGGATGCAATTCAGAACTCCTAGAATTTGTGACAAGGACCAATTCCTTGCCTTCTTAGCTTCTGTTCCACTCAAACCACTCCTATTCTCATTAATTTCACACCCATAAAAATATAAACATTTCTTAGACTATGCCAAATTACACTGAAAATAGCTTATTTAAAATATGTCTTAAATGGAGTAGTCTCTGGCTCTCCTAGGCCAGGGCAACCAATGGTTTCTCGGTGTCTCATCTCAATAAAGTATCACTGTTATCTCTGAAAACTCTTTGAAGACTATGTGTATAAAAACTTGTTTGTGAATTATGTTCAATTGCACAGGGATACCAACACTGGACAACTTCCAAACCTGCCCCAAAGATTTCTTTCTTTTTAAACCATGCCCCCTAATTAACTACAAAGAACAGTTTTCCAGTTCAGGTTTTTGAGTCTCAACTTGGTGACATACTATCTGAAGGTCTGATCGCTGATCACCACCCCGTCAGGCTCAGCTTGCCCTAAATGCAAATTGAAGTTAAAAATTAACACTCATTACAGGAATTCCAGCTCCCCTGACCCCCAAACTTCTTGTCCCAGGGCATTTACACTTGACAGTCTCATATGGAATACCTCCACTTATCTGCTAACTCCTTCTTTTACTTGCCCCTTGGATATTAGAAGGCATCCCACTGTAATTATAGGATTGCTGATCCTATACGTAAAATTTATAAGTGCAGTTGTAGGTATTATTCATGCTATAATTTCCAAGACTAACATGGTGATTTCCAAACAGCCAATGTTCAAGGAAGGTTTGGGGAATAAAAGAAACAGTGAGCATGGGGTCTAATTTATTGATGTTTATTTTTAATACATCTATAAACAAGTTAAGCATATTCAAGCGTATATAATTTAATTGTATAAAACAAAAATGTAAAAGGTATAAGAGGGCCATAGGTTGGCAATCTTTAATTTGTTCTCTGTTTTTTGAACCCAACCACCTTAAAGCTGATCACTCTCACATTTCCAGTAAATACCGATGGCAATTGGATGTTATGTTATTCCAAATTACAAAATAAGATGGTTTCACATTTAGTTTTACAAAATAACAAAGCTCTTACTATTAAATCTCATTATAACATTAAATGTATGATCAATATCTTTAATAAACTTGGAGATTTTGAAGCTAATTAAATCTACATTAAAGAAACAATATTTGAACAAATACATATGTTAAAAAAGAATAAATTTTCAAGTTACACAATAATATAGGAACACATAAGCACATACAGTGTGTTCCTTTCAGCCCCAACTCAG
>NW_028047865.1:0-420 GCF_054177405.1 Leptonychotes weddellii
AAACCACTGGTATAATAGCGATGGACTGAAACGAAGTTAAGTAGAAACATCTGCCCCTTAAAAATTGTACCATTCGATGACTTTCAAAACAACACTAGATTTTTTTCAATGAAATTTTTAATTTTAGAAGTTTCACATTTACATGTTGCAAAGATGGTACAAAGTTCCCATACACCCCATCCCCAGTTTCCCCTATTGTCAAGATCTTGCATTTAGTATAGAATCGTTGTCATAATAAATAAACCTATTTTGACACATTATTAGTTAATTACAGGCTATATTTTATCCAGATTTCCTTAGATTTTGCCTAATGTCTTGTTTTATGATCCCATCTGGATACCAAATTGCACTTAGTCATCATGTCCCCTTAAGATTCTCTTGGTTGTGATAGTTTCTCAAACTTCCTTGCTTTCAATGGAC
>NW_028047866.1:0-420 GCF_054177405.1 Leptonychotes weddellii
AAACAATTTGGTAGTATCTATCAAAATAAAAAACACAAATACCTTTCATTCACAAGTTCAACTCTATCCTACAAAAACATTCATATGGCACAAAGCTATGCATGTGTGTCTGTGTGTAATATATATTTTTAAAAACTCAATTTAACTGTGTTCAAAATAGAAAAAAAAAAAAAGGGAGACACTACCTAAAGGAACAGGCAATTATTAAAAAGAATGGGGTAGGGGCGCCTGGGTGGCTCAGTTGGTTAAGCGACTGCCTTCGGCTCAGGTCATGATCCTGGAGTCCCGGGATCGAGTCCCGCATCGGGCTCCCTGCTCGGCAGGGAGTCTGCTTCTCCCTCTGACCCTCCTCCCTCTCATGCTCTCTGTCTCTCACTCTCTCACTCTCAAATAAATAAATAAAATCTTAAAAAAAAAAAA
>NW_028047867.1:0-420 GCF_054177405.1 Leptonychotes weddellii
CCCAATATACCACATCATCTTTTTTTCCCCCTTTTTTAAAGATTTTATTGATTTGTCAGAGAGAGCACAAGCAGGGGGAGTGGCAGGCAGATGGAGAAGCAGGCTCCCCAATGAGCAAGGAGCCCAATGCGGGACTCGATCCCAAGATCCTGGGATCATGACCGCAGCCGAAGGTAGACGCTCAACCGACTGAGCCACCCAGGCGCCCCTATTTATATTTTTCTTTAAAAATTTTTTTATTGTTATGTTAATCACCATACATTACATCATTAGTTTTAGATGCAGTGTTCCATGATTCATTGTTTGTGCATAACACCCAGTGCTCCATGCAGAATGGAACCCTCAGTTTGTTTTTCAGAGTCCATCGTCTCCCGTGGTTCATCTCCCCCTCTGATTTCCCCCCCTTCATTCTTCTCATCC
>NW_028047868.1:0-420 GCF_054177405.1 Leptonychotes weddellii
AAAAAGTCAGGCCTTCCAATGCATATAAAACTTATATTTACACTATACTGCAGTTTTTTAAGGTATGCAATAGCATTATGTTCAAAAATACAATGTACATACCTTAATTAAAAAACACTTGATTGCTACCAAATGCTATCATCTGAGCTTTCTGCAACTCGAAATCTTTTTGCTGGTAGTGGTTGCTGAAGGTCAGGACGGCTGCGGCCACTTCTTAAAACAACAATGAAGTTTGGTGCATCAACTGACTCTTCCTTTCATGAAACTTTCTCTGCAGCCTGCAATACTGTTTGATAGCTTTTACCGACAGAACTTTCAAACTTGGAGTCAATCCTCTCAAACCCAGTTGCTGCTCTATCAACTAAGCCGATGCAATATTCTAAATCCTTTGTTGTCATTTCAACAGTCTTCACAGCACCT
>NW_028047869.1:0-420 GCF_054177405.1 Leptonychotes weddellii
AGAAGCAGACTCCCTGCTGAGCAGGGAGCCTGATGTGGGACTCGATCCCGGGACTCCAGGATCATGACCTGAGCCGAAGGCAGACGCTTAACCAACTGAGCCACCCAGGCGCCCCGGTTATCTAGTTTTTTTAGCACCATTTGTTGAGAAGACTAACCTTTCCCTATTGAGTTATCTTGGCATCCTTTTTTTTTTTTTTTAAAGATTTTATTTATTTATTTGAGAGAGAATGAGAGAGAACACATGAGAGGGGATAGGGTCAGAGGGCAAAGCAGACTCCCTGCCGAGCAGGGAGCCCGATGCGGGACTCGATCCAGGGACTCCAGGATCATGACCTGAGCCGAAGGCAGTCGCTTAACCAACTGAGCCACCCAGGCGCCCTATCTTGGCATCCTTAATACAAGTATTTTAACAAAAGTA
>NW_028047870.1:0-420 GCF_054177405.1 Leptonychotes weddellii
AAAACCCCAGAGCATTATTTTGACCCACCACGTCCCTTAAAGAACAGATCCTGTTGTAAAAATCACTAGTGTTAAGGTATTACCTGAGAAAGCAGAAAATAACCCACATGGGACTAGTCCAAACAAGGCAAGCTCTGAAGAAAATCCTCTGGGACAAGTGGCGGCCCAGCCCCCTCCTTAGCCACTGTGGCGCGCACAGGGGAGTGTTCTCCTCACACTGATGCCACCCCACGCAGTCCTGAAGCCATGGAGGAGCCTCCTGGGAAGTTCCTGAGGAAATTACCTCACTGAGGATGAGCTGAACGCCCTCTGAAGGAACACTCACGTGGGCCATCCTACTCTTAAGGGGTGGAGTCCGTCGCCCCCTGCTGGCTGTCGGGTGTAGCGCAGGATGCTGAGAACTCACTGTTTGGGGTGGCC
>NW_028047871.1:0-420 GCF_054177405.1 Leptonychotes weddellii
TCTTGGTGGGAATGAAACTGGAGCAGCTGCTGTGGAAAACAGGGTGGAGGTCCCCCAGTAAACCAAAAATAGAACTACCATGGGATCCTGTATTTCTACTTCCGCATATATATCTGAAAGAAATGAGATCACTGTATCACTGTCTTGAAGAGGTGTCTGCACCCCCTTGTTCATTAGAGTATCGTTATAGCAGCCAAGACGTGGAGACAACCTAAGTGTCTATTGATGGATGAAGGACACACACACCCACACAAGAATCCCGCCATTTGCAACAACATGGATGGAACTTGGGGATATGATGTTAAGTGACGTAAGTCAGACATAGACAAATACTGTATGATCTCATTTGCATGTAGAATATAAAAAACCAACTAGGTCACATGATTTTATAGACAAATTCTAGCAAACTTTCATGAAACA
>NW_028047872.1:0-420 GCF_054177405.1 Leptonychotes weddellii
AAAAAATAGATGGGGCGCCTGGGTGGCTCAGTTGGTTAAGCGACTGCCTTCGGCTCAGGTCATGATCCTGGAGTCCCGGGATCGAGTCCCGCATCGGGCTCCCTGCTTGGCAGGGAGTCTGCTTCTCCCTCTGACCCTCCCCCTCTCATGCTCTCTCTCTCTCTGTCATTCTCGCTCTCAAATAAATAAATAAAATCTTAAAAAAAAAAAAAAAAATAAATAAATAAAAAATAGAATATTATTATTAATTAAATAGACTTTAATTTCTAGTGCAATTGGGAGGAAGGTACAGAAATTTCCCATACACCCCGCTCCATTCATGCATAGTGTCCCCCACCATCGACATTCCCACTGGAGTGGCCCATTGGCTACTACTGATGAACCTCCACTGATACATCACCATCATCCAGAGTCCGTTGT
>NW_028047873.1:0-420 GCF_054177405.1 Leptonychotes weddellii
AACATATTCCAAACCCATTCTCCTTTTCTTCTGTTTTCTCTCCTCCCCATTCCTTCTCCAGATTTCATTTAGAAGTGACGTTATTTGCAGGGCACCTGGATGGCTCAGTTGGTTAAGTGTCTCCCTTCGGCTCAGGTTGCAATCCCAGGGTTCTGGGATTGAGCCCCTCAATTCTCAGTGGGGACCCTGCTTCTCCCTCGCCCTGCTCATGCTCACTCTCTCGATCTTTCTCTCAATTAAATAAATAAAATCTTAAAAAAAAAAAAAGAAGTGGCATTATTTGCTAAAATCAGGGTTGCGGCATCAAACACTAAGGAACAATCTAGTATTTTTGGTGAAAAGTATGACCTACCCCCTCAAGCTAAATGAAGAAATAGCTGGAGAAACAGGAATCAAGGATAGTTGAACACTCAGACATGC
>NW_028047874.1:0-9214 GCF_054177405.1 Leptonychotes weddellii
CATCATCAAGACAGTATGGTACTGGCACAAGAACAGACACATAGATCAATGGAACAGAATAGAGAGCCCAGAAATGGACCCTCAACTCTATGGTCAACTAATCTTCGACAAAGCAGGAAAGAATGTCCAATGGAAAAAAGACAGTCTCTTCAACAAATGGTGTTGGGAAAATTGGACAGCCACATGCAGAAGAATGAAATGGACCACTTCCTTACACCACACACAAAAATAGACTCCAAATGGATGAAAGACCTAAACGTGAGACAGGAATCCATCAAAATCCTAGAGGGGAACACAGGCAGCAACCTCTTTGACCTCAGCCGCAGCAACTTCTTCCTAGAAACATCACCAAAGGCAAGGGAAGTAAGGGCAAAAATGAACTATTGGGACTTCATCAAGATAAAAAGCTTTTGCACAGCAAAGAAAACAGTCAACAAAACCAAAAGACAACTGACAAAATGGGAGAAGATATTTGAAAATGACATATCAGATAAAGGGCTAGTATCCAAAATCTATAAAGAACTTATCAAACTCAACACCCAAAGAACAAATGATCCAATCAAGAAATGGACAGAAGACCTGAACAGACATTTCGGCAAAGAAGACATCCACATGGCCAACAAACACATGAAAAAGTGCTCAACATTGCTCGGCATCAGGGAAATCCAAATCAAAACCTCAATGAGATACCACCTCACACCAGTCAGAATGGCTAAAATTAACAAGTCAGAAAACGACAGATGTTGGCGAGGATGCAGAGAAAGGGGAACCCTCCTACACTGTTGGTGGGAATGCAAGCTGGTGCAGCCACTCTGGAAAACAGTATGGACATTCCTCAAAAAGTTGAAAACAGAGCTACCCTATGACCCAGCAAATGCACTACTGGGTATTTACCCCAAAGAAACAAATGTAGTGATCTGAAGGGGCACATGTACCCCAATGTTTATAGCAACAATGTCCACAATAGCCAAAGTATGGAAAGAGCCAAGCTGTCCATCAACAGATGAATGGATAAAGAAGATGTGGTATATATATATACAATGGAATATTATGCAGCCATCAAAAAAAGAAATCTTGCCATTTGCAACAAAGTGGATGGAACTAGAGGGTATTATGCTAAGCGAAATAAGTCAATCAGAGAAAACAAGTATCATATGATCTCACTGATATGAGGAATTTGATAAACAAGACAGAGAAGCATAGGGGAAGGGAGGAAAAAATGAAACAAGATGAAACCAGAGAGGGAGACAAACATAAGAGACTCTCAATCTCAGGAAACAAATGGAGGGTTGCTGGAGTGGTGGGGGGGGTGGGAGGGATGGGGTGGCTGGGTGATGGACATTGGGGAGGGTATGTGCTATGGTGAGCACTGTGAATTGTGTAAGACTGTTGAATCACAGACCTGTACCTCTGAAACAATACATTATATGTTAAAAAAAAAAAAAAGAAGAAGAAGATAGTAGGAAGGGAAAAATGAGGGGGCGGGAATCAGAGGGGGAGACGAACCATAAGAGACTATGGACTCTGAGAAACAAACTGAGGGTTTAAGAGGGGAGGGGGGTTGGGGGATGGGTTAGCCCGGTGATGGGTATTAAGGAGGGCACATATTGCATGGAGCACTGGGTGTTATATGCAAACAATGAATCATGGAACACTACATCAAAAACTAATGATGGAATGTATGGTGACTAACATAATAAAATAAAATTAAAAAAAAAAAAACCCACAGAGAAAGAGAAGGAAAGGGAGTATTTCCTCAATATAAAACCATCGTTTGCTGTAACTTCCCTGACGTAGGCTCCATGCTTGGATTGGCAACAAAAACTGATAGGACTTAGTGCTGCAAATTTACCAATTATTGGAGGAAGTCATTAAGAGGACATGACCGCCGATTGATCTGGGAGCTGGACCCAGGCAATCAGAGACTCTACCCTCTTCCATCTTTGAAATGTAAATTTTGCCCACTGTGGGAGCCATTTCAAGGACACAGCCTTGAGAGAGCAATGTGTTGTTGGGCCTATCTGGATGGTACATGTGACTGAATCCAGTGAAACCCTCTATATAAACTCTTTTAAGATTCTGGTAGGTGGCTGTGAAGATCTACTTGGCTTGCTGCCACCCAAGACAAGCCTCGTATGTAAGTTCCCTTGCTTATTAAAACTGTCACCTCCCAATCTGGAGTAGTCTGCCAATTTCCTCAGTCTGTCCTTGCCCTCCGTGTATGAAGGCCAGTTTCAAATTTCACCTGGAGAACTCCAGAGACTGTGTACCATCACCAACCAATGCTTGGTGCCTCTCTTTAGGGTCACTGAGTAACAACATAGTCATGTACCACTACTTGTACTAAGATGAGGCCCAGGAAGGGGAAAGAAGGAAACACAGAATTCCTCACAGAGTTTTGCATCTGGATCCTGTGAGGCCTCCCTTAGTATTCTCTATCTTACCAAAGCTACCTCAGCCTCTGATTCAATAGAGCCAATAGTTCTCAAATTTTAGTGTGCATCACAATAACTGAGTGAGATAGCTTAAAATCCAGAATACTGGAACTCAACCTAAGGTTAATTCACTAGGTCTGGATGGAGTGTACACTGTTAAGGAGACCCTCAGGTGTTCCACATGCCCACTAAAGTTTAAGAACCACAGAACCACTGTCCTGGAAAGACAAATTCCAGATCAGCAGGGGAAACACATTCTCAGACTTTTTTTTTTTTTTTTTAAAGATTTATTTATTTATTTGAGAGAGAAAGAGCATGGGGGGGCGGGGCAGAGAGAGAGAAAGAGAATCCTGAAGCAGACTCCACGCTGAGCGCAGAGCGCGACAAAGGGCTCAATCCCAGGACCTTAACATCATGACCTGAGCTGAAATCAAGAGTCCGCAGCTTAACCGAGTGAGCCACCCAGGTGCCCCTCTCTGACTTTTTAAAAAGGCAAACAGTAAGCACAGACACTGGGAAGGTTTGCTTATGTATCAAGAAGTCCGGGACACATTTTGAAATAAAAATTATAAGATTGTATAATAAAGACTGAATGGTAGTAGTAATAGGAATGGTATCCATACGGATTCAAATATTTTTTAAGCTATTCTAAAATTGTTTTCTCCTTTACATGATGAAGAGTTA
This sequence comes from Leptonychotes weddellii, assembly GCF_054177405.1. Taxonomy (NCBI): domain Eukaryota; kingdom Metazoa; phylum Chordata; class Mammalia; order Carnivora; family Phocidae; genus Leptonychotes; species Leptonychotes weddellii. The sequence goes on from NW_028047874.1 coordinate 3,120, forward strand.
TTTCTCACATTAAAAAAGTAGAACATTTATGACTAAATCTGGTACAGATTAGTCTCGAACAGAAGACCTAAACAGAAATAACAAACTCACCATGGTTAGCAACAGAGCATCAGAATGACATGTTGATCTTGATAAACTTACAGATGCTAGAGTCCCACTTCAGACCTACTGAATCAAAATTTTGTGGGTAAACCCAAGCCAAGGAAGATTTTGATTTCCAGTGAGAGCAGAAACTCTCTGCTTTAAACCAGGATCACAGATACACTACTGCCACCTGATGGAAATGTACCTAAATTGTAAGCTGAGCTAATTGTAATTCTGAGCTGTGATTTCTTTTGCAAGCTGAATCTACCATACTAAAACTGTTGAACGGACCATCACAATTATAAGCATTAAAAAAAAAAGAAAGAAAATATAAAAGTTCTTATTTGCAAATTTGCTAAACTTTATTCAAAATACTTCAAAGTCTAAAATATAATGCATTAGGTTTACACAGGGTTTGACCACTTATAAGGTATATTCACATGCATTTATTAGATTAATTCCTAATAACATTTTAGAATGAGAGTTATTGTCTATATTTTATTCATAAAGACACAGGCTTAGAGAGGGTTAATGATTAGTCTGGTGGTTCCCAAACTTGTGTGCATGTTGGGAAATAAATGCTAATTTATTAGTATATATGAGTCAAAAAATACTAATGCCTGTGTCACACACAGCCTTAGAGAATGAGATTTAATTTGTCTTGGGTGTGACCTGAGTTTTGGCATTTTTTTGAAGAGCCCCCCACCATGAATCTAATTTGCAGACAAATTTGGGAAACACTGGACTAGCCTGAAAACACTCAGATGGTAAATAATGAGATTGGCATTCAGGCATTTTGATGTTAAGTTAATGCTCATGGAATTATATTTGGCATAAAGATCAGAGACAATAATTAACCTCAACTAAGACGTATTGAGTTTCTCAGTAAAGCAGGGTTTCCAAATTTCTCTGGCCATAAGAATCACTAAGTTAAATTAAAAATAAAGATTCTTAGGACCTTCCACAGAATTTTCTGATCCTGTAGATTTGGGAAGGTCCTGGGGAATGTGCATGTTTCCCAAGTTGTCTTAGTCTTTTTGGGCTGCTATAACAGAATACTATAGACTGGGGGGCTTATAAACAAAGAAATCTATTTCTCACAGTTCTGGAGGATGGAAAGTCCAAGATGAAGGCCCTGGCAGGTTCAGTGTCTGGTGAGAGCCCACTTTTTGATTCATAGACAGCAGTCTTCTGTGTCTTCACATGGAGAGGGAGCTCTCTGGGATCTTTTCTATAAGGGCTCTGAGTTGGTTCTCGAAGACTTCACTTCAAGGAGCGCCTGGGTGGCTCAGTCGTTAAGCATCTGCCTTCGGCTCAGTCATGATCCCAGGGTCCTGGGATTGAGCCCTGCATCGGACTCCCTGCTCTGCAGGAAGCCTCCTTCTCCCTCTCCCACTCCCCCTGCTTGTGTTCCCTCTCTCACTGTGTCTCTCTCTGTCAAATAAATAAATAAAATCTTTAAAAAAAAAAAAGGCTTCACCTCGAAATATCATCACACTAAAGGTTAGGCTTCAACAGATAAATTTGGGGGGACACAAACATTTATAGTTTATAGCACAAGTGCTTACATGATTTCTAGGACAAAATAAGAATGGAAAAAACTATTATAAAGAATATCACACTATATCAATATTATAAAATATTAGTATTGAATGTCAAAGTTAGGTTTCAAAAATGGCTAAGAATTAATGAAGAGACTTTAACAAAACAAAGCCAAGAGAAATAACTGGCCACCTCACCCTCAAAGGGTCTAGTTGTATACAAACTATTCATTCATTAATTCAGCAAATTTTCATTGATGAATTCATTGATGAATATCTAAGACTGCACATGTAGGGCACGCTGGTAAATGTGCTAAGGGACACACAAATGAAGAAGGCAGAGTCCTTGACATCAAAGACCTGATTGCCTGTGTGCATCTCCTGTGAAAAAATGCAAACTGCTTGAGCTGGCTCTGGGTTTTAAATCCAATAGTCTTTATTTTCCTACTTGAGAAAGTTTTCATTTCAGATTGCTTCGGTGAGCATTTAATGAGAACTCTAACAAGGCTTGAGGAGATACAGAAAATGTTGTGGTAGCAGCGGTCGTAGTGAGGACAGGGGTCAGGAGTTACTGGGCCCTCTGAACCGGGAGCTGAAGAACACTTTCAGGTAAAGTCCGTCCTTGGCACCTGGGCACAGTGATCATTCTTGTGTGAATGAATCCGGGGGGTGGGCGGACAGTGACTGTGGGGGGTAGTGAACAAGAGAGGACAAGCGGAAATCAGTGTTGGCAGGTGAGCAAGGCAAATTAGGACTGAAAAAGGTGTTGAGTTGCTTGACTGGGCATTTGATTTTGATGTAACCTTTGGAAGATTTTGTAGTTGGGACTGAAGCCAGACTATCATAATAGAGTTTAATTAACTTCATACTTAAAGAGTAATTCTAAGGCATGTGTTCTGTCTTCTTTTACTTTACACATCACCCTCTCCACCCCAAACCACCATAACCCACAACACCTACACAATCACACAACTACACACACCTGCACACACACCCAATTCTCAGCTTAGATACAAAAATAAGTACTTAAAATACTTATAAGAATCTTTTTTTTTCATAATGTGACAATCTTAACTGACTTAATATTGGTCTAAATAAACAATCCTGAATGGAAATAAATTTTTAAATTCCAGACAAGAAACAGCCAGAGTTGGAAAGCCAATGGAGGTAAGACCGAGAAAAATGGACAGAATATCCGAGACACCAGAAAAGAAACTGTAGTTTCTTGTAGTGAATCATAAACATGTAATGAATGGGGCTTTAACAATTAATTGAGTACATAGGTAAATTACTAGAAAGGAATTCAAAATAATTTTGAGATTTTTAAGCATGTCAAGATAAGTAAAAAAAAGAGCTCTGGGAGGAAAATATCTTGAATGTAAAGTCAATTCATGATCCTCTCTTCCCACTCAAATCTGGATAACCTCTGATCCCCCCAAAGAGGTATAAAGATTTCTAGAACGACTTCTAGCTTTTCCAATTCCAAATGCCTTTATGCATGTTTCTTATAACCAGCTCAAGATCATCACCCAGGAATAAAGTCACTTGAAATATAAGGAAAAAAAAGAAGAGCTTGAGCCAGTATCTGGGTCCCCCCAATTAGGGAGCATCCAAGCTTTACCTAAGCAATTCACATTTGTCATGATGACAGCAGCAAGGAGAAAGGAATCCATGAACTTTTAGCACTTGGAGGAATCTTAAAGGTTAATCTAGAGATCAGAAGAACAGAATATAAAATCATTAAGGAATTTTAGAATATAAACCAGTATTAGATAATCCAGTATTTCTTTTTATTGTTATGTTAATCACCATACATTACATCATTAATTTTTGATGTAGTGTTCCATGATTCATTGTTTGTGCATAACACCCAGTGCTCCATGCAGAACATGCCCTCTTTAATACTCATCACCAGGCTAACCCATCCTCCCACCCCCCTCCCCTCTAGAACCTTCAGTTTGTTTTTCAGAGTCCATTGTCTCTCACGGTTCATCTACCCCTCCGATTCCCCCTCCTCCAGTATTTCTTTTTTTTTTTTTTAAAGATTTTATTTATTTATTTGAGAGAGACAGAGAGAAACAGCATGAGAGGGGAGAGGGTCAGAGGGAGAAGCAGGCTCCCCCCTGAGCAGGGAGCCCGATGTGGGACTTGATCCCAGGACTTCGGGATCATGACCTGAGCTGAAGGCAGTCACTTAACCAACTGAGCCACCCAGGCACCCTAGATAAACCAGTATTTCCAAACATTTTCAAATGTGAGAACTTGGTTATTTTCTCCTAGTGTCAAAATTTAAATCATCCTCATTTTTGAAAATTATAAAATACTATATGTACATTGCAGAAAAGCCAAACATTTACTAAAGAGTATAAATGAAAACCCCCACTCCCAACCACAGCCAAAAAGAGATCACTCCCTGGAGACAGCCTCTGTTAACATTTTAGTGAATATAAATGTCTAGTAAACATAAAATATTTACTTAAATAGAATCATATTTCACATGGTGTTGTACAAGCAGCTATTTTCATTTAAAAAATATCTTGACCTCATTCTCTTTAACTGTCTGCATTCCAATATATGAATGTACTAAATATATAATTTAGTTAACTAATCTTTCCTTTAGACGGACAATTTACTGTTTTCAAAGTTTAATGTTATAAACAGTGTGTTCTGATGCTCAAGGAAAATATCCTAAAAGCAGAAACTCAGGGTCACAGGTATGCACGATTAACATTTGTATGTATTGCCAAATTTCTCGCCGTAAGTGTGTAAAAGTTTTGCTTCTATCCTCCATTTATGAGTATGTCAACATCTGTTTCCCATATCCTTAACAAGCCTGAGCATTGTTTTTCAGTCTGCCAATATGCCAGATGAAAATGTTTTAAGTTGAAAAAAAATTATTGGAAAATAGTCTATTTTTATTTTTACTATTTCAATTTCTTCTTTTATGAATTTTTTGTCCCTGGCCTTTCAGTTGGATTATTCATAAGTAGCCGTATTCAGTATTAAAAAATTCCTAGACTCCCCAACAAAAATAAACAGTAATGCATACTGATCAAGAAAACACATAATGCAAGGTTACTATTAATTCATTAATAGAAGGATTTCTGATCAAGATGGAATAATAGGTACCAGATTTATACTCCCCCCTAAAAGCACTAAAACAGACAAAATGCCACTCAAAATACTGGATATTAGGAAAAAAGATTTCTTTCTCCCTCCTTCCACTCAAGCCCCTAGCAACGGATTTTTTTTTCATTATCCCTATAGTTTTGCCTTTTCCAGAATGTCATATAGTTGGAATCATACAGTGTGGCTTTTTTCATTTAGCAATATGCTTTTAAGGTTCTTCCATGTCTCTTCATGCTTGATAGCAAATTTCTTTTTAACACTGATTAATATTCCACTGTGTGGATGTACCACAGTTTGTTTATCCATTCACCTATTGAAGGACATCTTGGTTGCTCTCAATTTTGGGCAATTGTGAATAAAGCTGCTATAAACATTCATATGCAGGTTTTTGTGTGGACATGTTTTCAACTCATCTGGGTAAATACCAAGAAGAGCAATTGCAGGATCGTATGGTAAGAGCATGTTTAGTTTTGTAAGGAACTGCCAGACTGTCTTCCAAAGTGGCTATACCATTTTGCATTCCCACTAGGAATAAATGAGAATTCCTTTTGCTCCACATCCTCTTCAGTACTTGATGTTTTCAGTTTTTTGGATTTTAGCCATTCTTATAGGTGTGCAGTGGTATATCACTGTTTTAATTTGCTATTTTTTTTAATGACATACGATATTCAACCTCTTTTTTAAATGCTTATTTGCCATTTGTATATCATCTTTGGTGAGGAGTCTGTTCAGAATTTTTGCCCATTTATTGAGTTATTCATTTTCTTCTTGTTGAGTTTTAAGATTTCTTTGAATATTTTGGATAATGGCCTTTTTAAAATTTATTTATTTATTTTTTATTATGTTATGTTAATCACCATACATTACATCATTAGTTTTTGATGTAGTGTTCCATGATTCATTGTTTGCGTATAACACCCAGTGCTCCATGCAGTACGTGCCCTCTTTAATACCCATCACCAGGCTAACCCAACCCCCCACCCCTTCCCCTCTAGAACCCTCAGTATGTTTCTCAGAGTCCATAGTCTCTCATGGCTTGTCTCCCCCTCCGATTTCTCCCCCTTCATTCTTCCCTTCCTGCTATCCTTTTTTTTTTTTTTTTACATATAATGTATTATTTGTTTCAGATGTATAGGTCTGTGATTCAACAGTCTTACACAATTCACAGGGCTCACCATAGCACATACCCTTCCCGATGTCTATCACCCAGCCACCCCATCCCTCCCACCCCCCACCACTCCAGCAACCCTCAGTTTGTTTCCTGAGATTAAGAATTCCTATCAGTGAGATCATATGATATATATCTTTCTCTGATTGACTTATTTCACTGAGCATAATACC
>NW_028047875.1:0-420 GCF_054177405.1 Leptonychotes weddellii
CGCCCCCCGCCAGCACAATATGTAAAACATTCCTTCTAGCATCTTAACCTCAGAAGCAATGAATGAAGACAATTGGTCCTGCTAGCTATTTTCATTTTTTTATTATGTTCAGTTAGCCAGCATGTAGTACATCATTAGTTTTTGATGTAGTGTTCAATGATTCATTAGTTGCATATAACACACAGTGCTCATCACATCACATGCCTCCTCAATATCCATCACCCGGTTACCCCATGGAACATGGATAGAACTGGAGACTATTAGGCTAAATGATATAAGTCAATCAGAGAAAGACAATTATCATATTGTTTCACTCATACGTGGAACATATGGAATTGCACGGAGGACCATAGAGGAAGGGAGGGAAAACGGAATGGGAAGAAATCAGAGAGGAGACAAATCAGGAGAGACTCTGGACTC
>NW_028047876.1:0-420 GCF_054177405.1 Leptonychotes weddellii
CGCCTGGGTGGCTCAGTCGTTGAGCGTCTGCCTTCAGCTCAGGTCATGATCCCGGGGTCCTGGGATCGAGTCCCGCATCGGGCTCCCTGCTCCAGGGGAAGCCTGCTTCTCCCTCTCCCACTCCCGCTGCTTGTGTTCCCTCTCTCGCTGTGTCTCTCTTTCTCAAGTAAATAAAATCTTTAAAATACTACTACTACTAATAATAATAATAATACAGTGTTTTTTTTTTTTCTTCAGAGAATGTCTTTTCTCACAATGTGGTATAAATACATTTCCTGCTAGAGTTGACCTCTGATATTACCTATACATAGTTCTGAGCCTTCTGAACATTATGATGTGATGTGGTGCTGAGTATCTAGGAGGGTTTCATTTAAATTCTGGATTCCTTAATGAACCTATTTTTTTTTCTTTTCCTTTCTA
>NW_028047877.1:0-420 GCF_054177405.1 Leptonychotes weddellii
ACGATGGACTCTGAAAAACAAACTGAGGGTTCTAGAGGGGAGGGAGGTGGGAGGATGGGTTAGCCTGGTGGTGGGTATTGAGGAGGGCACATTCTGCATGGAGCACTGGGTGTTATGCACAAACAATGAATCATGGAACACTTCATCTAAAACTAATGATGTAATGTATGGGGATTAACATAAGAATAAAAAAAAAAAAAGAATGTGTGTTGTTCATTTATGTTTATGCCCTACATAAAGTACTCTAGCATTAGATCTTATAAGAAAAGGCAGTTGGATAAACAAATCTCACCGTTGCTGAGAACAGTCTTCAATGCCAAAATGGAAGCTGTTGGAAAGGTGTTTTGGTAAAGCTGTCTGGACCATATGTGACCTGTAAATTTAAAAAAAAATTTTTAAGATACATTTCTACATTAAAAG
>NW_028047878.1:0-420 GCF_054177405.1 Leptonychotes weddellii
AAATCTTTAAAAAACAAAAAAACAAAACAAAACAAAAACAAGCACCATATGAGTCTATTTATATGAGGTCTCTAGAGTGGTCAAATCCATAGAGACAGAAGGTGGAATGGTGGGGAGTCTGTGTTTCATGGGGACAGAGGTTCAGTTTGGGAAGATGAACCAGTCCTGGAGATGGATGAGGGGGTTGGCTGCATGCCAGTGTGAATATGCTTAATGTCCCACAACTGGACAGTTAAAAATGGTTGCAATGGGGCGCCTGGATGGCTCAGTCGTTAAGTGTCTGCCTTCCGCTCAGGTCATGATCCTGGGGTCCTGGGATGGAGCCCCGCATTGGGCTCTCTGCTCAGCGGGAAGCCTGCTTCTCCCTCTCCCACTCCCCCTGCTTGTGTTCCCTCTCTCGCTGTGTCTCTCTCTGTCAAA
>NW_028047879.1:0-420 GCF_054177405.1 Leptonychotes weddellii
AGGTGAAGTTAAGAACAGTTCTATTTACAATAGCATCAAAAAGAATAAAATACTTAGGAATAAATTTATGAAAAAAGTATTGAAAACTATAGTATATTAAAGACCACAAAACATCATTGAAAAAAATTATAGAAGATCTAAATAAATGGAAAGATATCCTAAATAAATAAATAAATAAATAAATAAATAAATAAATAAGAAAAAAAGAAAGGAATCAAACGGATAATCTATGCTTACACCTCAAGAAATTAGAGAAAGAAAAAATAAAATAAAGTAACAAAGTATAGACATCAGTGGATAATAAAGTGTACAAGTAAAAGAAAACAGCATTGAAACTAAAAGGTGGTTCTCAAAAAGATTGAAAAAGTTCTTAAATTGTTAACTAAGATGTTCACATATTGCCGATAGAAATTAAAGAGC
>NW_028047880.1:0-420 GCF_054177405.1 Leptonychotes weddellii
CCCAGCTTGTGTTCCCTCTCTGGCTATCTCTCTCTCTGTCAAATAAGTACTTTTTAAAAAATAGTAAATGTAGTCTTTACAACAAAAAATAGTGCAGGAAGAACTACACAACCCTAAGCGCACACACACAAAAATCTATATGAAGATTTTACACCTTTCACAAAAATTAAATAAAAATGGATCACAGATTTAGTGTACAGTATAAAATCACAAAACTCCTGAGCGCCTGGGTGGCTCAGTTGGTTAAGCGACTGCCTTCGGCTCAGGTCATGATCCTGGAGTCCCGAGATCGAGTCCCGCATCGGGCTCCCTGCTCGGCAGGGAGTCTGCTTCTCCCTCTGACCCTCCTCCCTCTCATGCTCTCTGTCTCTCACTCTCTCACTCTCAAATAAATAAATAAAATCTTAAAAAAAAAAAAAA
>NW_028047881.1:0-420 GCF_054177405.1 Leptonychotes weddellii
ACCCCACCCCCCACTCCAACAACACTCAGTTTGTTTCCTGCAATTAAGAATTCCTCATATCAATGAGATCATATGATACATGTGTTTCTCTGTTTGACTTATTTCACTCAACATAATACCCTCTAGTTCCATCCACGTCATTGCAAATGGCAAGAGGAAGTTAGATTTTATTTTAACCACATTTTTTCCTGTGACTGCAGGAGATAAGAATCTCTTTATACAAAAATGATCTTTAAGTGGTACTTAATAGACCATGTGGTTTTACAGAGTGTACGAAGATGACACTTGTTTGACTTCAACCTGTCATTTCCTCTTTGCAAGGCTTCCAAAACAGCACACCCAAGCTGGACAATCTCAAAACCTAATGGTTATCATTGCCGTATACTTCAAATGATGGAGCTATACCACATAACCAATTCT
>NW_028047882.1:0-420 GCF_054177405.1 Leptonychotes weddellii
AGAAACTGTGTAGATAACAGGAAAACCTTTATTCTCCAAACACCTCCTCTGCCTTCTTGTGAACAGCCTTCCTTCCCTTTGTCTCCCCAGGCCCCCAACCCTCACTATTGCTCAGGATGTTATATAAGCTTCAGAGCTGCCTTGTGAGACTTCATATCTTTATGGGGCTCCCATACATAATTAAATTTGGTTTTCTCTTTTTAACCTGTCTTATGTTATTTTAACTATTTGACCAGCCACAGAAGCTAGAAGGGTAGAAGTAAAATTGTTCCTGTACAACAGTACTCTTCTAGCAACCTTTTTTTTTTTTAAGTAGACTCCACACCCAGCATGGAGCCCAACGTGGGGCCTGAACCCATGACCCCGAGATTGAGAACCAAGCTGAGATTAAGAGTCGGATGCTCAACTGACTGAGCCACC
>NW_028047883.1:0-420 GCF_054177405.1 Leptonychotes weddellii
ATATAGATTCAAGAGATGTCAAGGAGGTAGAATTTTCCACTCAGTAGTGGGGGTTCAGAGAGAGCAAAGAGTCTGGGCCTTTGGGGGTTCTGGGACCCCTGCGGTCAGGCAGAGTGCGAGGCGGCAGCTCTGGGGAGGGGGGAGGGGCTGGAGCATGAGGGGATGTGCATGGTAGGTACGGTGGGGCACCGTCACCCAGAAATCAGAGCCTTGGTGTCCGACCCTCGAGGCGGGACAAGTGCAGGACAGTGGAGCTTGGGTCCAAATCCTTCATCTGCCACTTACTAGTGATGTGACATTGGCAGGTTACTGAGCTTTTCTGTGCCTCAGTTTCCCCAAGCAAAGGATGGAGGGAGGGGAATAGTTCCTACCTTGCGTGGTTGGTTGTGTGAAGATTAGATGAGCTTAGTTGTCAGAGAC
>NW_028047884.1:0-420 GCF_054177405.1 Leptonychotes weddellii
GGGCGCCTGGGTGGCTCAGTTGGTTAAGCGACTGCCTTCGGCTCAGGTCATGATCCTGGAGTCCCTGGATCGAGTCCCGCATCGGGCTCTCTGCTCGGCAGGGAGCCTGCTTCTCCCTCTGACCCTCCCCCCTCTCATGTGCTCTCTGTCTCTCTCATTCTCTCTGTCTCAAATAAATAAATAAAATCTTTAAAAAAAATAAAAAAAAAATTAAAAAAAAATAAAAATCATGCTATCATAATATTAATCATGGCTTTATTATGTGTACTTCTTTGGGCTTGTTGGATATATAAAATATTAATTAAGAGCTCAAAGAGAAATCAACACTACAGTGCAAATTTCATGGAGAATCTGCTACTACAAAATAGTATCTAAAGGGAAAATGATTGTAGGGAAACTGAATAGAACCTTACTGGGGCA
>NW_028047885.1:0-9213 GCF_054177405.1 Leptonychotes weddellii
TTTTTTTTTAAAGATTTTATTTATTTATTTGACAGAGACAGAGACAGCGAGAGCAGGAACACAAGCAGGGGGAGTGGGAGAGGGAGAAGCAGGCTTCCTGCTGAGCCGGGAGCCCGATGTGGGACTCGATCCCAGGACCCTGGGATCATGACCTGAGCCGAAGGCAGTCGCTTAACCAACTGAGCCACCCAGGCGCCCTAAATAAGTAAAATCTTTAAAAAAGATCCCCCCCCCCAATGTATGTGTATTCGTTTTTCAAACAGGTACAAATGTACGTGTATTCGTTTTTCAAACAGGTACAATGGAGTTAGGCCATAAATATGTACTAAATTGCTTGGACCTAACTAGCTACAGGGAACTACTTGATATTTCTTTTGGCCTAGGGTACTGTGAAAAAATTACTAGAAAACTAAAGGTTCTGTAATTCTAGAAAGTTGGGGACCCTTGCCCTAAATGCACGAGGGAAGAAAAGGCATGAGGAAATATCACTGGGGTGTATTGGGTCTCAGATCTACCCTCTGGAAACTCCAGGTACTGTGCCTTTGTAGGAAATCTTCTCTTATTGAATTCTTAATAATTCTTTGTGGGAAGTTCTAACCTTGTTTCAGAGATCCAGGTTGTTCACAATGTGATCAGAGGGTGGTAGAGAGTCCCTAGGGACTGGGGATGGTGGTGGGAACTTAGAAGCCAGAGCCCCGTTGGCCCGGCCAGCTGAGATCAGAAGCAAAGGAGAGAATGGAGGCTGAGGACACTGGGGCCCCTCCACGTGGCCCGGCTCTGCTCTGCATCAGGGAGCTGGCCTGCAATCAGGTAGCCAAGTCTTCTTGGTAAACTCCACCGGGAGACCTGCCCCACGCTGCGGCCCCTGGAGGCCACATTGGGTGTGTTGGATCGGACCGACAAGCTATGGCCCGGCCACTGGAAATCTGGGGGCCTTTGAGCCCCAAGCCATCCCGTGGAAGGGAGGGGTGGCTGCCAACGGGGCCCCACTTAGGTCTGCGCTTCTCCCTCCTTCCCCACCCGCATCCTCAGGTGACTAGCGGACGCCTTCCCGGAGCGAAGACGGCGCAATCGGCGGGTCCCTAGCTCCCCGGCTCATACATTAAAGATGCGGACGCGCGGGGACTGCGGCGCCACAAGCATGAAGACAAATTTTTAATCCCGAGCAAGAAGATGCCGGGAGATGGGCGCGGGAGAAAAATGAATTAGGCTTTTATTATGTGTTTTATTATGCTGTAATTGAACAGGATTAGGTGAGAATACATTTCTGAGGCGGCTGGAGGGGGAATGGGGCGGGAGAAAGGCTGCCAGCGAGCGGGAGACAGCGAAGCCCGCAGAGCCGCCGCGGCTCCGGCACGCAGCGGTTCCCAGGGGAGGGCAGGAGCGGCGCCGACCCGGCTGGGTGGGCCCAAGCGCTACCCCCACCCTGCCCCCTGGCAGTGTGGGCCACATGGGGGTGGGTGAGGGGAACTGTCTTAGTGGGACTAGGTTGGCTGCAGGTTCTGCCAGGATATGCTGGTGGGGCGCTGGGGGGACGGACAGGAGAGGTGAGGGCTGGGAGCTCACAAACCCGCTCCAGAAGGGAAACTGAGTCGCCGAGGGGCAGGGGCGCGGCTACGAAAAGACAAGGCGCTCTGGAGTCATTAGGGTCCCGGAAGCCGGTGAATGCGCCCTTGCTAACGTCTCCGCCCTGCACACGTCGGGCACAGGCCTCGCGGGTCAGCAGCACTGCGGAGCGCCCACTTTATGCTCGGCCCTCGCTTATTGCAGGGCGACCCCCCCTTCCCCCATATCCCGTCCAACTCCTGTCCCCTCTGCAAAGATCCGTGTCTACTCAGGTCTAACCCAGCACCCTCCCCCAGCACTGCGCCCCCAGGAGGCCTCCTCAGGTAAAGGTGAGCCCCCGCGCGCGGCTGAGCTCTCCGCCCTCTCACCCCTGGAACCGCCTCCCTCCCGGGGGCTCGGGCCGCCCGGGCCCGGCGGCGCCGCCGCCAGCTCCGCGTCTCACCTGCTGCAGCGCCCTCGCGCTCCGCCAGGGACCCGCTCCTGGCGGTGATGAAGAGGCCCATTAGCCGCTTCTACCTTTAGGGCGGACTGGGCCGCTCTCCCCACTTCCCAATTAGGACATTAGAAACCGTCAACCAAGATTAATAGTTGCCCGGCTCCGGGGCAGGGAGATGAGCCCAGATACCGCAGCAGCGCCGCACGCTCGGCTCGGGCCAACTTGGTGAGCGCCGGGCGTACCACCTGCCGCCGCCATCCCTCCCTCCTCCCCCCTCCCTCCGCCTCCTTCCCCTCTTCCCTCGGGCTCGCCCGAAACTCTCTCAGGTAAGCCGCACAACGGGGTCTGGGCTGGGCGCGCTCCGAGGCAAGGCGAGTTGGGGAGGAAGGTGCGCCCTCTCCGGGAGACTCCCCCAGCTTTCCCGAAAGACTTGATTGCAGGACTTCTGATCTTAAACGATGGACTGACCATCGCTTTCTCGGAGAGGCTTCCTTGACCCTCTCTTCCCCAAGTCAATTCGTCCTCTTATTCTCGCTCATTGCTCCCACATATTTTTCAGTATATGTACCATATGTGTGCTTTGGCCTTTATTTGTGATTATGTCATTGATATCTGTCGACCTCACTGGACTGTGGGCTCCAGAGAGAAGGGACCATCGTTTTGCTCACCATGGGCTCTGGAGCACCTTCAGGAAGTGTGTGTTGAATGAGTTAGTGGGCAACAGGCTTTCCCTATGTTTTTACTGAAACATCTGCTTCCTGCACAATCTCCCACCGCTCCCTTCTTAAACAGCCTCATAGCACCTGCACTCTTCCTTCTCATTCATATCATAATTGTAACTTATTAATTATTTCCATGATTGTCTGTTCAATGTCTTCTTCCCCTTGAGGGCATAAGCTCTTGGGGGGCAGGCAGGGGCTGGGCATACAGCTGCATCCCCTGAGGCCTGCCAGCCCGAGCTCAGCACTTTGTCTGACAGATTATTGCGTCTGAGGGCGCAGAAGCTTTAGAGCCCTTCCAACCCCATTCTTTTGCGGAGTCTGCGGCCTGAAGAGGCAAGTGACTTGCCTGAGGTTACACAGCTAGCTAGAAGCAAAACTAGGATGAAAACAACTTTTCTCTCTAACACGCTGTGATTTTTCTCCGAAGATCACATCATCTGGGACCCTGGGGAAGTCCCTTCTGAACTCTGAGGTTTCTAAGACTTGGGGGCCTTGGGGGCGATCCCAGGTGTCTCTTCCTTTGGGGATGGTGGTGATCCAGAACTAGGCCGTTCCCACCTCCCTGCAGGGTAAGGGGTTTGGGGCCCAGGGACACCCTATACACTGTGTCGACAGGGGCAAATACTTGCGGTTTAGTTTCAACTTTAGTTTATCTTCCCCGGATGTAAAACTAGGGGAGTCCCCTCTACCGTCCTAGAGAGATGTGAACTATCTCTAGTCTCGGCCCCCCACCCCCACCCGGGAGCATCGGGAAAAATAATGATTTAGAAGAAGAAAATGAAAAGAACCTCAGAGGAAGTGCTAAGACCCAGAGAGTGGGGGCCTGAGTGAGGTCTTCCTCCACTTTGTCACACCCCCGGTGTCACCTCTCTAGAACCTACACACTCTAGAGGGAGGGCCTGGGACTGGGTTTGGGGATAGGGGTAAGATCGATACTTCACTGGGTTTTGATGACCGCAGGCTTTCACCTTGCAGATAATGGGGTGAGCGGCGGTAAACTCTCACCGACCGAGCGGGCTCCCCCGGCCTTAATGAGATAATCAATACTTGTTCTCGGCTTAATTTCCATCTAATTGCTCTTTAACGACGCCGGATAATGGGCCGCCTCCTGTGAGGAGAGAGCTGGCTGGGAATCCGACCCGCCTCAGACTCCCGCCCCTCCTCCCCCGGGCGGGGTGCCCTCGCGCAGGTGGGCTGGGGGCGCACCCCGCTCCCGGGCGGGGCTGGAGCTCCGTCCGCCGGCCTCCTCGCCCCGCGCCGCCACCTGCCTGCGGTGTTCTCGGCCCCCCGCAGGGGCGCACCAGGCCCGGGCTGCGGGATCGCAGACAGGGCGCGGAACTCTGGGCTCGCGCCGTTCAGCTGACTGGGCCACCGAACGGCGCGGTGCCCTCACCCCCTGACCGCGCCTCATCCCCCCTGCTACCCACCGGGCCAGGCAAGTCGCGGCTGAGCCCCCGCGCCGAGGTGAAGGGCCTCGGAGCGAGTCCTTTCCTCCCTGTCCTTCTCACGTCCTTGCACTGCAGGGGCTTGGTGGCCCTGAGGCGTTAGGTAAGTTGCTGCACCTAAGAAAGGCTCCAGGCCTATTTTTCCCGGTGAGGTAGCGGGGCTGCCTCCTGCAAAGGAACCTGGTTGGTTACCACAGACCACTCAGACAAGGCGGGGACAGGGGCAAGGAATAGGAAGGCACGGGTGGGACCCCTAAGCCCCATGGCTCAGAGGCTCCCATTGCCCCCCAGCTCAGACAGCCACCCGATTTCCACTCAGCACAGCCCCCCCACCCCAAGCACCCGTAGCCAGAGAGTTCTGCCAGCAGCAGCGCGGGCGTCAGCCCTAACGCTCTCCGGTTCCAGCTGCCTGTCAGCGCTAGAGCAGCTCGAGCTTCTCCCCAAGGCCTCTCAAGGGTCCCGCCCTCCGCGGAGACTGACCTGCCTCCCCCGCAGCCCCAGCTCATCTCCCTTGTCTGCTCTAGACACTCACCACCAAGCACTTCGGCTTCAGGGGCCCAGATGCTATAACCAAGGATGTGCCCCATCACCTCCCACTTCCCACCTCCTGATTTTCTGCTCACTGGGTACACACTCACCTGCGTCTCTAGGACTTGGCTCGGAACATGGGGCGTTAACACTCATAAACCGCCCGCCGCCGTTCTGGCGCTAGCCGCGCAGAAGTTAGGCTGACAAAGAGAACAGTGATCTCGGCGGGATAGTGTGATGGTTAGGATCATGCCTCAGACCTAGGCAGCCCCAGGTTCAAGTCTTGACTCTTGCTCGCTGGTCAGTGTGACAGTGGGCAAACTTACCTACAGGTCTGAACCTCTGTGTTCTTATTTAGACACTAAGGTTAATGATCCTACCTTACAAGGTGTCGTAGGTCTGAAACAAGCTCATGTGTGTAAATCGCCGGCAGAAGACTGGAACCATTTGCTAAGTGTAGCTGTTGCTGTTGTTGTTGTTGTCGCCAGTTAGAGCCAAAGAACCATCTGGTTCAAGGATCATAACTGCAAAGGCTCCAGGGGTGGACAGGACTCTTATATGAGGGAAGTTGGTCCCATCATCAGGACTTGGGGGGGGCGGGGGCCGACAGGGCCAGCCCCACTGAAAACAGCAACCAGTACTTATCTTCAGTGGTTGCTGGATGGACCAAATTCCCCAGGTTTTCTTTTCTTTTCTTTCTTTCTTTCTTTCTTTCTTTCTTTCTTTCTTTCTTTCTTTCTTTCTTTCTTTCTTTCTTTTCTTTCTTTCTTTCTTTCTTTTCTTTCTTCCTTCCTTTCTTTCTTTTTTTTTCTTTTGGCAGCACCAGCAGCTTAATATTAGCTCTGACTTTTCTTACCTCCAATCTCATACTAAGAGCAGCTGGGAGTTCTCCCACCTGCTTCTCTGAACATCCTGGCCTGATGACTCTGGCCCCCAAATTCTGGATTTTTAAATACAAATTCTCACTACAGAAATATTGGCAATTAGATAAAAACTCAAAAACACTGTGCCAAATACAACATGTCTGAAGGCTGAATTCACCCTCGTTCCTCAGAAGAAACTGAGGTTCAGGTGGGTCGAAGCTGCTGCCAAAGCTGACTGGAAGCCTGGATTCTAAGTTAAAGTAAGAGCTTCTCTGAGGCCCTTCCTACCCTGTGGGGCCTTTTCAGCCGCCACCCACTGCAGAGGTGGCCAGAGTTAGCCCTTGGCATCTCCTGAAGCACAAGACCTGGGTCACAGCCATCTTCTCTCTTGTGATAAACCCAAATTCTTTAAAAAATGTTGTAAAGGGCAGTGTGACATCAAGTCAAGTCTCGGGACCCTGGAGATCTCAACTTTGTTTAAAGCACCATTTTCTACACATCTCTTGAGCCCAACTTCAGTGCGATTCTACTTAAACAATTCCCCTTGGGTGTCCCTCAGTGTGGGGACAGAGCCAGCAGGAGGCTTGCTAGGCACAGTTCTCCTGATTGCTACCTCTTGGTAACTCTCTTCCTGTACCTTACTGTTGGAGAAAAAAAAGGATAGAATGCACAAAGGCATCTGGGGTTTCATGTGGCTGAGCATTTTGACATGTAAGACTTACAGGCTTCTGAACATGCTCAGAGGTTCATGCTGAGCCTCGTGTTTGTTCTTTATAGCCTACTCCTTCCTTCCTCTCTTCCTTCCTTCTTTCTTTCTTTCTTTCTTTTTTTTTTTGTTTAAAGGCTTTATTTATTTGAGAGAGAGTGCACACAGGAGAGAGCATGAGTGGGGTGGGGGAGGGGCAGAGGGAGCAGGAGAAGCAGACTCCCCACTGAGCAGGGAGCCCACAGGGCTTCATCCCATGCCCCTGGGATCCTGACCTTGGCCGAAGGCAGATGCCCAACTGACTGAGCCACCAGGAGCCCCTAGACAATTCTTTCTGACTGCTGAGTTCTGACTCAGTTGTTCAGTCGCACAAACTGACCAGAGAGGGCAGCTCTTGTCTGCTCAGGATTATACACCCCATATTCTGATGATTGCCTAGGGCCCAGAGTTCTCTATGTGGTGAGGTTCTTTAAAAGCCAAGTAATTCCTGCCGAATAGTGCTCTTTGTCTTCCCTAAGCCCTTGAGAAAACATCCCACCATTTCTTCCTTGGAGTTCTGAGCATACATTTTCCAGATTCTTCCTTGGTTTCAGGGAAATAGCCAGTTCAGAGGGGTCTTGGATGTTAACCTGTTGCCCAGCTCCTCACAGAAGCCAACACTGAACTGTTATATCTTAAAAGCAAAGGCTGAAAGTGAGATGTGAGCAAGGATATTGTCACAAACAAACGTAGTTTGGGGTCTGAGATCTTTTCCTGGTCATATGGTCTTGATGGGGCTCCCAGACAGATGACCTTTACAGGGGTTATCTTAGTTCTGGTTCCTCAGAAAGGACATCCTGAGACCGGGATTGAGTATAAATTGTTTGTTTGAGAACCCTCCCAGAAAACACAGTGAGGGAGATGTAAGGGAGGGAAGGGAGGAAAAGCAAATAAAGAGTGCATCAGTGAGCTAGGTACCACTGAGGGTAACTGGGGCTCAGTCCCACTGCAGCCCCCTGGAAGACTAGACAGAACACACCTCAGAATTATGCCATGGAAAGGAAAGGAAGCAGAGGTATTTATCCTTCAACTCCTGGCCCTCACTAGACATGGCTTGCTTTTGAGTTGACTCTGGCATTTTTAACTTGCCCTGCTACCCGAGCTCACTCTGGGGGCCAGAGGCCTCCCTCGGGCAGAGGGACCCATGAGATTGTACAGGAACTGCCTGCAGGTGAACTTTGGTGTGGCCAAGTGTAAATGGCTGGGGCACTGACTGCGTCTGCTACAGGGGGGGACTTGTGCTCCTGGATGGCCACACGTTGGCCATGTCGTTAATTCTTGTTGAGCCTATCACTCAAGCAGAGTCAATAAAATGTTACCCTGGATTTGATATATTGATGTGTTTTTTTTTTTTTTGTCCTGGGAGCCGTAAATATATGCAGACGGAAGCTGTTTATGGCCTTCTTTCCTGGCTGCTTGGAAGAAAATATTAGAAGTGGATTCATCAGTTTGAATGTACTGGTGTGACATTCAGGAGAGAGGTCTGGGCCAGAGATAGAAATTTGGGAATCATCTGGACATCTCAACAAACTGAGCCACCCAGGTGCCCCTGTTCTACTATTATAGATTCTACAAGCTTTTCCCTTGGTATGAGATTTAGTCCCTCATACCCGAAAAGACCCATTTATTTACCTTATGGTCACACAAACCTATACATGTGATAAAATTTCAATTATAGGGGGGTGCCTGGGTGGCTCAGATGGTTAAGCATCTGCCTTTGGCTCAGGTCATGATCCCAGGGGCCTGGGATCAAGCCCCACATCGGGCTCCCTGCTCAGAGGGGAACCTGCTTCTCCCTCTCCCTCTGCCATTTCCCCCACTTGTGCTCTCTGGCTCTATTTCTGTCAAATAAATAAATACAATCTTTAAAAACTTTTCAATTATAAACACACACACACACACACACACACAGCATACAAATACATGTAAAAACTGGTGAAATCTGAATAACATCCATAATTTGGTTAGTAGTTAATAGCATATGTAGCAATTTATGGGGCACCTGAGTGGCTCAGTTGGTTAAGCATCCAACTGCTGGTTTTGGCTCAGGTCATGATCTCAGGGTTGTTGGATCGAGCCTCGTGCTGGGCTTAGCGCTGAGTCTGCTTGAGATTCTCTCTCTTCCTCTCCTTCTGCCCTTTCTTCCCACCCACCCCTCCTAAAATAAATAATGTTTAAAATCTTGGTTCTGATAATCATACTATGGTTATATAAAATGTTATCTTTGGGGTAGGATGGGTAAGGGTACATGGGAACTTCCTGTGTTATTTTTGAAACTTCTAGGCAAATTTTAAATTATTTCAAAATAAAGTTTTTTAAAAATCCAGGGGAGGAATCCTTGTGGACTGGCCATGATCTCGGGGTCCTGGGATCAAGCCCCACATCGGGCTCCCTGCTCAGTGGGAAGCCTGCTTCTCCCTTTCCCACTCCCCCTGCTTGTGTTCCCTCTCTCGCTGTGTCTCTTTCTGTCAGATAAATAAATAAAATCTTTAAAAAAAATAATTTATTTGTGAGAGAGAGCAAGCATATGTGCATGAGCGGAGGGGAGGGGCAGAGAGTGAGAATCTCAAACTCCCCAGTGAGCGCAGAGCCCAACAGGAGGCTGGATCACATGACCCTGAGATCATGACCTGAGCCAGAATCAAGACTCCAACGCTTAACCAACTGAGCCACCCAGGCACCCCTTTTTCTTGTTATTTTTAAGTAGGCTCCACACTCAGTGTGAACCCAACATGGGGCTTAAACTCACAGCCCTGAGATCAAGACCTGAGCTGAGATCAAGAGATGGGCGCTTAACCAACTGAGCCACCCAGGTGCCCCCATATTTATTCTTTAAAAACAAGCCTTCTGGGGCGCCTGGGTGGCTCAGTTGTTAAGCGTCTGCCTTCGGCTCAGGTCATGATCCCAG
>NW_028047886.1:0-420 GCF_054177405.1 Leptonychotes weddellii
ATATAGATTCAAGAGATGTCAAGGAGGTAGAATTTTCCACTCAGTAGTGGGGGTTCAGAGAGAGCAAAGAGTCTGGGCCTTTGGGGGTTCTGGGACCCCTGCGGTCAGGCAGAGTGCGAGGCAGCAGCTCTGGGGAGGGGGGAGGGGCTGGAGCATGAGGGGACGTGCATGGTAGGTACGGTGGGGCACCGTCACCCAGAAATCAGAGCCTTGGTGTCCGGCCCTCGAGGCGGGACAAGTGCAGGACAGTGGAGCTTGGGTCCAAATCCTTCATCTGCCACTTACTAGTGATGTGACATTGGCAGGTTACTGAGCTTTTCTGTGCCTCAGTTTCCCCAAGCAAAGGATGGAGGGAGGGGAATAGTTCCTACCTTGCGTGGTTGGTTGTGTGAAGATTAGATGAGCTTAGTTGTCAGAGAC
>NW_028047887.1:0-420 GCF_054177405.1 Leptonychotes weddellii
AAGGATAAAGAAGGAATAGAAGGAGCAATAAGGAGTTTCCCTGACAAACAAAAGTTAAAGAAATTCAGGACTACTGAATCAGCCCTATAAGAAATGTTAAAGGGGATTCTCTGAGTGGAAAAGCAAGACCATAAGAAAGAGTAAAGAGGGGCACCTGGGTGGCTCAGTTGGTTAAGCAGCTGCCTTCGGGTCAGGTCATGATCCCAGGGTCCTGGGATTGAGCCCCGCATCGAGCTCCCTGCTCGGTGGAGAGCCTGCTTCTCCCTCTCCCTCTGTCTGCCGCTCTGCCTACTTGTGCTCTCTCCCTATCGCTGTTAAATAATTAAATAAAAATCTAAAAAAAAAAAAAAGAGAGTAAAGAAAGTAGGAGGCACAAAAACAGTAAAAATAAGTACATCTGTAAAAATCAGTCAAGGGACT
>NW_028047888.1:0-420 GCF_054177405.1 Leptonychotes weddellii
CTGCTCGGCGGGGAGTCTGCTTCTCCCTCTGACCCTCCCCCCTCTCATGTGCTTGCTCTCTCTCATACTCTCTCTCAAATAAATAAATAAAATCTTTAAAAAAAAAAAAAGAAGAAAAAAAACTCTGGAGGTCTCACGGTTGTCGTAAAGATGAGATGAAATGAGTCAAGGCCTCTGCAAGAATCTAGAACAATGCAGACAGGCACAGTGGCTCAACAAGCGCTCGTGGGGCCGCGTCACAAAGCCCTTCCAAGAAGATCCCAGGAACATCTAACTGGAGTAACCGTCACGGTCAGGACACTTCCCCTTATCTTTGGACCGAGGACAGAGAAAAACGAGATGTGGGCCTGAGCCTCAGAACCAGCTCTGTCGCTAGTGGAGGTCGACCCCGGCCTTTTCCTGCTGCCTCCCAGCGTAGTC
>NW_028047889.1:0-420 GCF_054177405.1 Leptonychotes weddellii
GCCGACGGAGGCCCCTCCCCTGCCGTCTATCCTCCCGAATATTGCCTCGGATTCACTTCTCCGCATGTCCTACCTTCCAGAAAGTGGTCGCTTTTCTGATGAGAGAGTTGTTGCTCTTCTTTTCTTCGATCTCCTGTTGAGTTTGTACGTGTTCCGAATGGTTTGATCCCTCTCCAGCTGAATTCCTGAGAGGAGACGAAATCCAGGTCTCCTTCTCCTCCGCCATCTTGCTCCGCCCCTGTTTTGTTTTGTTTTGTTTTCAATTCATACAAGCAGAAATCTAGGGAGTAGGTATGGGAGTGAATATTAAGGGTGTGGGAAAATGGCAGAAAGAACATAAAGTTGGATCAGGCCAATTTATTTATACAAATCCATGAAGCAGAGATTCTGGATTTAATGTTGTAGCTTGAAGGGTTAGGA
>NW_028047890.1:0-420 GCF_054177405.1 Leptonychotes weddellii
CTATTGAATTGCCTTTGCAACTTCGTCAAAAAATCAGTTGGCCATGGGGCACCTGGGTGGTTCAGTCGGTTAAGTGGCTGTCTTCAGCTTGGGTCATGGTCCTGGGGTCCTGGGATTGAGCCCCGCATTGCTCCATGCTCTGTGGGGAGCTTGCTTCTCCCTCTCCCTCTTGCCTGTTGTTCCCCCTGCTTGTGCCCTCTCTCTCCCTCTTTCTTTCTCTGTCAAATAAATAAATAAAAATTTTTTAAAAAATCAGTTGGCCATACTTTTGTGGGCTGGTTCTGGGTTCTCTCGTCTATTCTATTGATCTATGTGTCTATCCCCAACCAAGCGCAGACTTGATTACTGTAGTTGTACCTTGAAACTGGGTGGACTAATTGCTCCCACTTTATTCTTTCTCAAAAGCATTTTAGCTATGAC
>NW_028047891.1:0-420 GCF_054177405.1 Leptonychotes weddellii
GCTGTGCTTTACAAGAGTTTAATGTGCTTCTTCTGATATGTCACATTGCACCTGCCTTTTTAAAACTCCTATAAATGTAAAACATTGCTCAAACACAATTATTAAGACATGTTGAAGAATTCTAAAGATTCTGAATAGCTTATAGAAGATGAATTTTATATAAAGATTCAATAATGAATTTACCAAATGTGTATTTGGAATAACATTTACAAATATTTTTAGAGGAATATGAATTTGTACTGATGATTTGTGTGTGTGTGTGTGTGTGTATGAATGAAAAGTACTATATAGAATTTGATTTTATTTTTATAGTACCTTTTATATTAACAGTATCTTCAAGCACAACCATACAAACTTATATTTAAAATACCTGCTATGTATTAACAACCATGAAAATAAAAATTCAGCATCTATTAAGAA
>NW_028047892.1:0-420 GCF_054177405.1 Leptonychotes weddellii
AAAAAAATAAGTATTTCAGAGTAACACACAGTCCTTTAAACTAAACTTAGCTTCGTGACAAACTTATTTACCATCTTTTAGTTTGCTAAGATCAGAGGGAAACTAATTCTGTCACAGAGACAGACCAGAGCAGTCAGTTCTGTAGTACTTGGCTTCAAATCTGATGCCACCACTTACTAGCTATGTGCCGTTGGGCCAGGTTCCATTTCTCCTCACCCACATAGCAGGTAAAAACTAAGAGGATCCCTGCAAGGCCTCTGGCACAGGATCTGACACAAAGTAGGTGCTTTCCACCCCCCCAATTATTACACTACTATTCTGGACTAGTACCAGTCCAAGAGCTGCTGGGATGCCTGGGTGGCTCAGTCACTTGGGCCTCTGCCTTCGGCTCAGGTCATGATCCCAGGGTCCAGGGATGGA
>NW_028047893.1:0-420 GCF_054177405.1 Leptonychotes weddellii
ACCACAAGATCTCATTCCCTGGGCGCCTGGGTGGCTCAGTTGGTTAAGCGACTGCCTTCGGCTCAGGTCATGATCCCGGAGTCCCTGGATCGAGTCCCGCATCGGGCTCCCTGCTCGGCGGGGAGTCTGCTTCTCCCTCTGACCCTCCCCCACTCATGTTCTCGCTTTCTCTCTCTCTCTCTCTCATTCTCGCTCTCTCTAAATAAATAAATAAATCTTTAAAAAAAAAAAAAGATCTCATTCCCTTATGTAGAATTTTTTGACATAGAATTATATTTAATTCTATATATCATATGCCATATTTGTATTTCTCATCAAAAATTCATTGGTGATATACAGTGTACTTTAATAACAGAGTGATGCCATAAATACAAACATACGTGTCCGTGGGATTTTCTTTGCCTGGAATGCATTCATGAA
>NW_028047894.1:0-420 GCF_054177405.1 Leptonychotes weddellii
AGGCAGGGGTGCAGAGTCTGCCTGGAGACTCTATCAGGGCAGGGGCTGAGGAAGATGAGAAGACAGAGTCCCAGCACTGCCTGATGAGCGCAGAGACCGTGGGAAACTTAAGGCAGAAATCCCTCCTTAGGGTGCCTGGGTGGCTCAGTCGTTAAGCGTCTGCCTTCGGCTCAGGTCATGATCCTAGGGTCCTGGGATCGAGTCCCACATCGGGCTTCCTGCTCAGTGGGAAGCCTGCTTCTCCCTCCCCCACTCCCCCTGCTTGTGTTCCTGCTCTCGCTGTCTCTCTCTCTGTCAAATAAATAAATAAAATCTTTAAAAAAAAAAAAAAAAAGAAATCCCTCCTTAGATTTGCCCAGACCTGCCTGTGGGTAAGGGTTCACAGCCCCAGAAGGAGGGGAACTTTTGGAATACAGTAAG
>NW_028047895.1:0-420 GCF_054177405.1 Leptonychotes weddellii
GCACTGTCCCCCACCAGACGACCGGCCGCCCCTCTAAGGGAGCAGCATGGCAGGCTCCGGAAAACCCCTGGAAACCACACCCTCTCCTCGCTACTACCCTCCCCCGCCAACTCGGCTCCAAGAACACACTGTCCATCTGCTACTGGTCTGCCTCATTTCCCATCTTCCCTCCCTAGATGGTGCTCACTGTTCTGAGCTACCTTTCTGACTTTCCAGAATCTACACTGCTATGAATTTCTTCTTCATTTTTAAAATTTTTACCATTTCAGGGCACCTGGTTGGCTCAGTCAGAGGAGCCTGAGACTCTTGATCTCCGGGTCATGAGTTTGAGCCCGACGTTGGTGGTAGAGATTACTTAAATAAGTAAATAAACTGTAAAAAAATTTTAATAGATAAATAAAATTTCTATCATTTCAATGC
>NW_028047896.1:0-9213 GCF_054177405.1 Leptonychotes weddellii
CCTGGGTGGCTCAGTTGGTTAAGCGACTGCCTTCGGCTCAGGTCATGATCCTGGAGTCCCGGGATCGAGTCCCGCATCGGGCTCCCTGCTCGGCAGGGAGCCTGCTTCTCCCTCTGACCCTCCCCTCTCTCATGTGCTCTCTCTCTCTCATTCTCTCTGTCTCAAATAAATAAATAAATAAAATCTTTAAAAAAAAAAAAAAAGAAATTTGGCAAATTTTACATACTGATTTTAGATTTTATTAAGTCACACATATCCAGAGGAAGCCTAGTGGTAGGTTTCTGTTTTCAGGAATATTTTAAATGTGGCACTGTACTCACTGGAAGATGGTGAGGAGGTTTTGAAGATGTCAAGGAGGAAAAAGTGTTTGCTGGAAAAACTAGTAAATTTTGAACTAATATGTATTTTATTTTCTAAAGCTTTAATGAGGTTACTAAACAACAATACAAACCGTAAAACATTTTCAGGAATGGTAGCTAGAAATATAATGAGAATGATTATGAAGTGAAAGTTTAAAAACTTCTGGGCTATTTATTTAGAACAATAGACTGATCAGTTAAAATTATTTACTTGGTTGTCCTTTGCTCCCTCCAAGGAAACTCTTTTCAGTAGCTGGATTCCATTCTTAAGGCTTGAATATTTGGCATTTCATTAAATTTATAGTCATTATTGATGAGTGTTTAAATGTTGTCTATTATGTGTTTCTATATTCATAATTACTGAAGCAGGGTATGCATTCTTGTTTTTTCCTTTTTCTTCTTTCTGTTATATTCTATCCCCACCATAGTCCGAACTGTGATGTCGAGCACATTGTGATTCAGAAAATGCTTAACTTATATCTTTAGCCAGTCAGAACTATGATTTGTTGTTTTAATCTTAAAAGAGAAACTGTTTTGTAATCAAAAGAACATTGTGAAGTTACAATGTTTTTGCTAAACAGATAGGAGATAAAAGATTGATGCTGTTAAAAGGAGGAAAGAATAAAGAATAAATCTTGGAAATGCAATATGTAGAATCAATTCATCAAATAAGTTTATTATTACTTTGACCAGAAGACTTTCTCCCCTCTAAGAATAAGATTATTCACAGGAGAAGAAATTGATTGACTCTCTATACTCTGTCTGGTAGAAGAAGAGGTGGTATATGTGATGTGATCCTGTCATATTTGAATTCATTTACTTAGCAAAAATCAAGGATATAAAATAATCATTTTATATATTCTTACGAAGAATGTAAAAGAACCAATTAATTGATATTTTCACTAGATGTTTACTTTTTGATGCAGGCAGTTTCTTCTCTCTAACATAGGTCTAATGTAATGTTTATTTTATTTTTGCTTTTCACTGGAAGCTCTCCTGGCTGTTATTATCAAAGACATTTAAAAAGTTAGAAGTTAATTTGAGATACTTTGAAGGAAATGTTAACATTATTTTGTGATAGAATGTAAAAATATTTTGTTTATCACATTTAATGAAATACAACTATTCATGATGAGAATTTACTTTTGAATAATGGAGGCAGGAAAAAAAGTAGTAAACACCTTCCCTAAAACTTATTTTGGTGGGTTTTTTTGTGCTTATGGTGACGTTCCCACTGGTTAAGCTAACTCAAAGCATTTGATGAAAATGTTAGCTCTGTTTTTTGAAATAAATTTATGTATCAACTCATTTGTAGGAGTAGTTGGGTGAAACTTAGTTTTTGGAGCTCTTGTTGTGCTCTTTATCTGAGACATCTTCAAAAAAGTTATTTGAGTGGAAAAATATGAAAAAAATAACAGGAGTCTCCCACCAGCCAGAATGGATATGTTCATGTTTTTGCTCTTGGGTATAACACTTCTAAGAATATAATTAGCTTTGCTTTTCATTTTCTACTTTTTTCTCCACAGCCTCATGATTTTGATGAGTGCCGATTTGATATTAGTGTAAATGATAGCGTTTGGTATCTTCGTGCTCAGGATCCAGATCACAGACAGCAGTGGATAGATGCCATCGAACAGCACAAGGTAGGGGCTCCAGTGTCTACCTGTCCATGGAGGGTTAGGCAAGAGATTGACAGTAACTCCTTTAAAAAGTTTTGAGATGTAGGGGCGCCTGGGAGGCTCAGTCCTTAAGCATCTGCCTTCGGCTCAGGTCATGATCCCAGGGTCCTGGGATCGAGCCCCACAGCGGGCTCCTTGCTCAGCAGGAAGCCTGCTTCTCCCTCTCCCTCCCTCTGCTTGTGTTCCTGCTCTTGCTCTCTCTCCCGCTCTCAAATAAATAAATTCTTTTTAAAAAAAAGGTTTTGAGATGTAATATGTGTTATTAAAAAGCTGAACATTGGGGCGCCTGGGTGGCTCAGTCGGTTAAGTGTCTGCCTTCGGCTCAGGTCATGATCCCAGGGTCCTGGGATCAAGTCCTGTATCGGGCTCCTTGCTCAGTGGGGAGCCTGCTTCTCCCTTTCCCTCTGCCTTGCTGCTCTATTGTGCTCTCTCTTTCTCTGTCAGATAAATAAATAAAATCTTTAAAAAAAAAAAAAGTTGAACATTATTTGGGTGGTAAAGATTAAAGCAGTCCAGATATAAATTTTTGAAATAATTTTTTTCTAACACTTCAGTTGCTCTATGGGAGTTTGTTATGACAAATATTTTTAATTGTTTTTTTTTTTGAAGATCTAATTGGCTTTATTAAACGATTCATGAGTTGGGCGGCACTCCATCTAGCAAGTTGAGAGGCACACCAACAAATGTTCTTCATTGTTAATTAAAACAAAATATACCCTTTTTTTAATAAAACAAATCTTGATTTTTATACTTAGGATTTGCTTCATAGTGAATGCCTTTTGTATGATCTGGATAAAAGGTTTTGAAATAATATTGGATGTATAACCCTAATATTTAGAAGCTTCAGTGTTAATTTTTGTAATTATGCATGCATTGTTATATTGATAATTCAAAATTAATACCAAATTGTTAAAGCATGATGATAGCCATTTGGGTAATTTCATAGTGTAAACATTTGTAAATCATTTAATTTTTTCAAATAGGGAGCTGTTTAATAATAAACCTTTAGCAAGTATTTCCTTTGTAAATGTATAAGCCACATTCTTGTTATTTGAAGTGTGAATAAGGGGCACCTGGGTGTCTCAGTCAGTTAAGCATCTGCCTTCAGCTCAGGTCATGATCTCAACTCAAGTCCTGGGATGGAGCCCTGTATGGGCTCCTTCCCTGATCAGCGAGGAGCCTACTTCTCCCTTTCCCTCTGTCCCCCTCCCCCGTGCTCTCTCTTTCTCTCTCTCTCTGCCTCTCTCAAAAGAATAAATGTTTAACAAAAAAAGTGAATAAGTGCTATGTAGACTAAAGAAACGTGTGATATCAAATCTGCATTATTAGCTATTTTAGTTTATTATGATAAAACAAGGAATAGAGAAAGGGTAAATTCATGATGCCATTCCTGAGTGTGACTTAAAAGAACTTTGTACTTATTCATATGCTTGTCTGTACTTGTTTGGGTTTCACAGTTGTAGTTGAAACACCTGTTTTGGTCATTTAACAGGTGCAAAACATGTACCCACACAACACACACACTAAAACAAGAAAAACCTGTCTTGTTTGAGGTATCACAGGTATACTCATTTTGATACTGATCATGCATTAGCTTTTATTTCTTGATTATTGATTATGAATTTTTCCTGGCATAAAGAAAACTGGCTGTAATGCCCATTTTTTCCCCTCTGTTTTAGCTTTAATATTATACTGATTTAAAATTCTGTTAATGTTGGGGCACCTGGCTGGCTCGGTCACAAGAACATGCGACTCTGGATTTCAAGGTTGTGCGTTCAAGCCCCATGTTGGGTGTAGAAATTACTTAAAATAAGATCTTAAAATTTTGTGAATGTTAGTTATCTTTATTACTTCAGAAAAGAGTCTAAAAATGGGAAGCAGTTTTCTTTTATGTAAAAGAGATGAGCTAGAATTCCAGATTCTGAATGCTTTGGATCTAGGCTGACCTTAATTCAGACACTACATCCTCT
Source organism: Leptonychotes weddellii (assembly GCF_054177405.1). Taxonomy (NCBI): domain Eukaryota; kingdom Metazoa; phylum Chordata; class Mammalia; order Carnivora; family Phocidae; genus Leptonychotes; species Leptonychotes weddellii. The sequence goes on from NW_028047896.1 coordinate 4,009, forward strand.
GCTGTGTACCATATGCGACTTTGGGTGTATGGTAATTTACCTCTTCTTGGTGTGTATAAGGAATACATGAGGTAATAGATGTAAGGTTACTTACCACAGTGGCTGATATATTTTCTCATTTATGACAGTAGAAAAAGAAAGGGCTTTGGAGTGACAATTAAATTTACTAAATTATACCTGTTGTTTTTGGATGAAGAATTCTGCATTCAGTGAGAGTTACTAATGTGCACGTAAAGAGACAGTATTGTGTATTTAATCAGGGCCAGCCCTCTTACTAATGATTAAAGATGTTATTAAGTAGAACTAATTTTTATATTTTTAACTTATGACTTAAAGGCTTAATCAGCTAATATAGATTACAGGGCTGGTTTTTCTGTTTTAATTAAGCATATTTTATTTTGCTTGTTTTGCTTAGTAAAGCCAAACCAGAATTCTCTGCAAGTTCCCATTTTGTATTTTCTCCTTGAGTGAAGAAGGATGCATAAAGCATATTATTTCTTCCCTATCATTGATTTCTTTGCATCTTTGAACAATGGATAGGTATAATCTTTGGGTCTCAGGGGCATCTGGGTGGGTTAGTCAGTTAAGCAGCTGACTTTTGGTTTTGGCTTAGGTCATGATCTCAGGGTCCTGGGATCAAGCCCCGTTCAGTGGGAAGTCTGCTTGAGAATTTTCTCTCTCCCTCTCCCCCCATGCACATGCGCACTCCCTCCCTCTCTCTCTCAGATAAATAAATCTTTTAAAAAAAATAATAATAGTAATAATCTTTGGGTCCAGAGCAGTGTGACTTAAACTGAGATAACAGATTTTGGGTGAATTTAAGTTCTTAGAAAAAGGTTCAAAAAAAAAAAAGATTCAACAGCAGGATTTCAGATACATCATACAGACTTTTCCTTTCTAATTTCTACAAATAGTTGATTAATAGACAGTGAAGGAGATATGTTAATTGTTATTAAGTTATTTAATTGTAATATAAATTATGTGATATGTGCCAACTAAGCAACATATCAATGAATATTTAAATTGAATATGAATTCCAAAAGTAAATTGCCTGAGTTACTAAACTAATTCTTAGGAGGGAGAAAATTCAAATGCAATCACTATACATATTCAACAAAGTTTTTTTCCCCATACACCAGGAAGGGAGGTAGTGTAGTGAGGAAATGTTTCCTAATTCATTCTTCAGTATCACTAAAGAATATTGAATGTGGAACCTAAATTTAGTAATTTTACTATTATGCATGCATTGTTATATTGATAATTCAAAATTAATACCAAATTGTTAAAGCATGATGATGATGATTATGATGATAACGACGACAATAAGAGCTCCTACTTATCACCCAAGTACTAATCATTGCATTATGTACTTCATGTGTTTATTTTCTCCCTACTCTCCTGAGAGGTGAGGGAAGTGCTGTTTTATAGTTTTATAGTAGAGGAAACGAGGTTTAGATTAAATTTAAGTAACATGCCTGAGATTCTACTACCTTTTAGTTCATGGATTCTTTGGATTCAATTTTATGTTGATTCTGCTTTCTATCAGTTCCACTGGGAGATTCTGAATATTTGGAGGGGCAACTTGGTGGTTCATTCAGTTAAGCATCCAACTCTTTATTTCAACTCAGGTCTTGATCTCAGGATCGTGAGTTCAAGCCCTGCGCTGGGCTCCAAGCTGGATGTGGAGCCTACTTAACAAAAAAAAAAAGACAAGTGAATATTTGGAAATAGTTCCCATAAGCTTACCTCCTTTAGATTGTATCATTTGAGTTCTGCCATATATGTGAAAGACAAATAGGAACTCATCTTTCTGCCCATGGACTGTCAAAAAGGGCATTATATTGTTTTGGTTAGTGTTGGAGTGGTGGATTCTGAGGTCTGATAAATATGGGAATGAATCCTGGCACTACTGCTTATACTTCTTAATAGCTGGGTGACCTTGTTCAGTCACTTAGAGGAGGAAAGATGACAGTATGCTGTTTGTGTGCCTTCCCCCTCACACCACCCTCACCACCCCCACAAAAACAGAAAAACAAAGCAAGCAAAGTAACTCAACCAAATTTGTACTTCAAAGTTGATGAGTTCCCGTCCTTCCAGCTCATACAGTTCTATTTACACTTACTTCCTCATTACACCACCTGCCCTTACAGTGACACAAGACACTTGGAACAGTGGGCCTTTTTCTCTTCTGATGTCATCAGGTGGGCCTTCATTCCTTTTCTTGTTCTTAAGCCTTTGTTAGGGCTTCCCTGACAGGTTTTAGTAATTTTTAGTATCTGGAAGAAGTTGGAGGTTTCTGTTCTTTCCCTCCCAGGTGGCCCTTTTACTCATTCTAATAACTGTGTATCAATCTGTTTAACACACACTCGTATACACCAAAAGTTCTATCTTATAGGACTTCTTTAATAATAATAATGTGGTGGTGGTGGTGATAATGGCTAACATTTTTGAGGATTAATGTACGTCAGATATGGTGATAAACATACTTTATCTCCATTTACTCTCACAGTCTTATAAGATTAACATTATTATCCTATTTTTATAGATGAAGAAATTGAGACAGAAGTTAAGTAATTTGTCCAAGGTCAAATTGCTAATTAGTTAAAGGAGCCAGCATTCAGACCCAGGTCTGTCTGACCTGAGAACCAGAGCTTTTGGCCAACAAGCGCTTCTGCCATCCTATAAGTATGTATTTATGTGAAATATATTTTGTTGACTTAAACCGTCAGACTTCTTGAATCACAATATTCCCATAGTTTTTATAGTTCTTCGTATCTCTAGTGTTTATTTTAGACCATAAGCTCCTTAAAGACTCAGATACACAACTTTGTAGGAATCAGCAAAGCATTGGACACATAAATTTTCCAGTTGAAATAATTTACAGTATTTTGTAAAACAGATTTTATGGAAGAAATTTATGATATTTGAAGTTTTTGTTTTTCCTTTAATCTTCATGTTTGCTGTTAGAATGATTTCTGACAGAAATATAGCAGGTTCTATATTCTCTGTCTGCTGCTGTTTTTTCTCCTTGGTATTCATTCCAAAATAACTTGCTCACTAGAAGAAAAGTTTTAAAAAGATGATTCTTTGATTTAAATGTTGGCATTATATTGGAAGTTGCATAATTCATTGTGACATTAGACAGTAGCCCCTGTGAAAGAAAGATATTCCTGAGGTCATTCTTAAATTCAAAGATTCTATTTCGACTTAAAATATACCAAGGGGTGTATGTATACCAGACCAGTAATTTTATTTTGATATAGTGTGCTTGCTTTATTGTGTGGAGTCCATTTGTATTCTGCATTTCTCCTTAAGATTTGAGACACTACTAAGTAAATGATTTTTCTTTTCTTTTCTTTTGAGAGAGAGAGAGAGCTAGCAGGGGGAGGGACAAAGGGAGAGATCGATAGAGAACCTCAGGAGGCTCCATGCCCAGTGGGCTCCATCCCATGACCCTGAGATCATGACCTGAGGTGAAATCAAGAGTTAGACCCTTAATCAACTGAACCACCCAGGCACACCTAAGTAAATGATTTTTAAAAGATAAGGTTTTTATTGCTGTTTTTTTAATCTCTTGGCCATCTCTCATGTTGTCTTGAGGTCCAGTGAGATGGTGTTTGTGAAAATTATTTGAAAACTAAAAGCTGTCTGAATGTAAAGATTAAGGTGTTGTTTTTATTGGTTATTTTATTTGGGTTTTATTTGGGTTATTTGGGAAACATACTTTTCTACTAGATGTGTCTGTGTATTGTCAAAGGGCCTCTGTGAACATTTTTTGCATGATTAGCTTATCAAAGAAATGTGATAAGCTATTTGTTGATGCTATTATTTACAAGAATCATAAGATTATTCCTAGGATCTTCAATTGCAATAAATGTGATTTTGACTAAACATAGTTTCTTCTTACCAGGAAAGAAATATACTCCCCCACCCCTCAAAAAAACTAGCAGGAAGGTTCTCCTGGTACTAGCGGATTTAAGAATCATGTTGAGAAAGTTATGCTGTTTGGCTCTGACAGTTTGTTTGTGGTAATCATGACATTCCTTTATTTCCATAAGGGAGAACCTTAGTAGATCTGAAATTTTGGTGATCATGGGCCACGCAGACTTTCCCCACATTTTGGAAATTATCCAAGGATTGAGGAATCATAGGAAGATACATAGTTAGGGAGGAAGAATCCAAGTGGTAATTATTATTAGTGTTTATTTTCTGTAATGGGAATTTGCAGGCAGTTGTTTTGTAATTTAATGTTTATAAATTTATTCATATCCCTTTGTGAAGGCCCACTAATTCATATCTGAAGCTCTGTTGAATACTTTCAGAAGAAAGGTTTATTCTCAGCCTGAGAAGTTTAGGGATTTCTGAGGAAATGAAGTGGAAAACAATTTTTCAAAAGAAGTTACATATTTTGCTTGAAATGAGATGGAGTATGAAAAAAGTTTCTTACCAAAATTCTCTCATGGTTGAGCCACCTAAATGATGCCCAAAACTCACTTTAAAGACCTCTTAAAAACTGTGTTCTTTGCCATAATGAAATAATTTTTCCCATGCTGTCTCAGAGTCAACTTGATTTTGGTGCTTTTTCTCTGTTTTTAAGAGCAGTTTCTGCTTATTTGACACTTTAATTTCTTTTGTCTTAAATTTGACATAAGCTTATTAGGAAACTATTTTAGAATAGCTAGATAGCAGAATATACTTGTTAGTTCTTAGCACTTCTTAAATATCAAAGTCATATAAAGTCATATTATCTCTGCCATATTTAATCAACTGTAATACTGGAAAATGTTCTTAACAGATACTAGAAATTTTTCTATACTTGTCTGCTTTATAAATGATTATCATATAAACTTAGCTTTGCATTTTGAGTCTGATTTACTTGGCAAAGACTTAAGAATGCAGATATAACTTTTTAACCACTATTTTTAGTTTAGTTTAGTTTTTATTTATTTAAGTAATCTCTACACCCAACATGGGGCTTGAACTCATGCCCCCGAGATCAAGAGTCACACGCTCCTCTGATTGAGCCACCCAGGCACCCTTAGTGTATTATTCTTTGTGTAAGTAATTTCATGTGACTGGTGGATTACAGCCAGTTCTCTGTTTACCTGTTTGCGTCATATCATGGTGATAGAGGGAAGAAGAATGGAATCAAATTTTACTTTTCCTGGGGCGCCTGGGTGGCTCAGTCGTTAAGCGTCTGCCTTC
>NW_028047897.1:0-420 GCF_054177405.1 Leptonychotes weddellii
TCATATTCATTCAAAACAGTGGAAATACGTTTTATACTTGCTTTGCGAGATTGAGCCTGTGAATGCCATTACAGATGCTGAGAGGAGATCAGGTACTGAAATGAAAGCCCTAAAATTTGCAACTCAGTGGCTGTCATTTTATAATGAAGTACTTGTTTTTCATTAGCAGTTAACAAAGCATTTTACTAGTGAGGAACTGATAAAGATACATAAAACAGTCTATATTATTCTTATAATTAGCTTATGAAGAACTGTTAATATATGTTAAATGCCATGATAATATTGGCATTTCTATCCTGGTTTTCCCATTTCTGCTATTATAGTTTAGCACCATGAGTTAGAGTGGAAACGAACTTTATATTGGAAATCAGTTTGCAATGAGGACCTGGCCCTATGACAATTCATTACTGACATTCCTAA
>NW_028047898.1:0-420 GCF_054177405.1 Leptonychotes weddellii
GGGCCATGGTTTGGGGAGGCCCTCACATTTTTGTGGGCTTTACCTCCTAAAACCTCACCAGGTTCCCATGATGAAGATCTGAGAAAGACCCCCTCATGGCTCAGGCAGCTGCAAAGGAAGAATAATCATTGTGAAGTATTCCCAGAGCATTTCTCCATTGCAAGGGCCTCCTCCCCAAGAAAAAAGATTTTGCCAGAGCCCTATCCCAGCTGGAGGAAAAACATCTCTCATCCTCCATTCCTTTCCAGCCTTCCTGTCTCATCTAAGGGGGGGAGGAAGGTGGATAATCAATAGGGATCAAGGAAACAGATTGAGAATACTGCAGCCAAGAAAAGGAAAAAGAAGAAGTGGGAACTAACTATAAAAAACACTTATGAAGGTCACAGCTCCAATATTGGAATTTAATATGAATATTATAGA
>NW_028047899.1:0-420 GCF_054177405.1 Leptonychotes weddellii
TGGGGCGCCTGGGTGGCTCAGTTGGTTAAGTGACTGCCTTCGACTCAGGTCATGATCCTGGAGTCCGGGGATCGAGTCCCACATCAGGGTTCCCTGCTCGGCAGGGAGTCTGCTTCTCCCTCTGACCCTCCCCCCTATCATGCTCTCTCTCAAATAAATAAATAAGATCTTTAAAAAAAAAAAAATTTTTTTTTAGAAAGGAGAATGAACTCTTGTTCCAAGGCTCACGCAATAATTCAGTCTGTATTGCCACAGGAAGGCTTGAAAGAATACCTCCAGCTCACCTCTTTTCTCTCCCAAGTGTGACAAACCTAGCTCCCTCCTTAACCACTTGTGTCCGCCTTCCCCTCCCACTCCCCCAGCACAGGATCCCTGGAACTTAGGCTACATCCCTCCACCATTTCAAATTCAAATTCAAAA
>NW_028047900.1:0-420 GCF_054177405.1 Leptonychotes weddellii
AACAGGCAGGAGACTAGAACAAAGCCATACACTAGAGATTTAGGGTATATTTTGGTTAGAAGAAACTGTATCCCAAAATTTTAAAGAGAGAACAACTTATATATAAACCAAAAATAAGGTTAACTACAATGAAGGGATAGAATATGACTCTAAAAATGAAAAATAAAAAAAATTTTTTAAAAAAGGGATTGATAAGATGTTGGTTGAAAAAGGGGAAAAGAAAAAAAAAGAAAATTAAAAAAAATTAACTTTGAAAGACTAAAGAAATCAGGGGGAAAAAAGCCATGAATTCTATGTGCTGTATTCCCCTAGTGCTGGAGTTCTGCCATTCTCATTGATCCATAAACTTGGTCTTGGCTGGAGGTTCTTGCTTATCTGGGGGAGGGGCCTGTTGCAGTGGCTCTCAAATGTCTTTGTCTG
>NW_028047901.1:0-420 GCF_054177405.1 Leptonychotes weddellii
AGGTTGTGTATTTGAGACCTTTCTTGTTTCTTGAGAAACTTCTATTGCTATATACTTCCCTCTTAGGACCGCCTTTGCTGCATCCCAAAGATTTTGAACAGTTGTGTTTTCATTTTCCTTTGTTTCCATGAATTTTTTAAATTCTTCTTTAATTTCCTGGTTGGCCCATTCATTCTTTAGTAGGATGCTCTTTAGCCTCCATGTATTTGAGTTCTTTCCAACTTTCCTCTTGTGATTGAGTTCTAGTTTCAAAGTACTGTAGTCCGAAAATATGCAGGGAATTATCCCAAACTTTTGGGACCGGTTGAGACCTGATTTGTGACCCAGGATGTGATCTATTCTGGGGAATGTTCCATGTGCACTAGAGAAGAATGTGTATTCTGTTGCTTTGGGATGGAATGTTCTGAATATATCTGTGAA
>NW_028047902.1:0-420 GCF_054177405.1 Leptonychotes weddellii
AGAACTTTCCTATGATCCACTACAGGTACTATTAGTTATTTCCCCCAGAAAATACAAGAACACTAATTCAAATGAATACATGCACCCCGATGTTTATTGCAGTATTTACAAAAGCCAATTACAATGGATGGAACCAGGAACTATAACGCTAAGTGAAATAAGTCAAAGAAATACTTATGACCTCATATGTGGAGCCTAACAAATGAGCGAAGAAAAAGAGACACCATGACCCAGGCTCTTAACTGTAGAGAACGAACTGGTAGTTACCAGAGGGGAGGTGGGGGGATGGTGAACTAGATGAAGGCGATTAGGAGTACGCCTACAAGGATGAGCACTGAGCAAAACATAGAATTGTTGAACCCCTATGTTGTACACCTGAAACAACACTAAACTATACTGGAATTAAAGAACATAAGAAAA
>NW_028047903.1:0-420 GCF_054177405.1 Leptonychotes weddellii
AAGAAGAGCAAGGAAAAAGGGGCAGAAGTTTTATTTGAACAAATTATAGCTGAGAACTTCCCTAATCTGGGGAAGGAAACAGGCATTCAAGTCCGAGAGACACAGAGGACTCCCCCTCAAAATCAACAAAAATAGGTCAACACTCCACATATTATAGTGAAACTTCTAAATTACAAGGATAAAGAGAGAATTCTGAAAGTAGCTCAGCACAAGAGGTCCTTAACCTACAAGGGTAGACACTTAAGGTTGGCAGAGACCAGGCAGGCCAGAAAGAACTGGCATGATATACTCAACATGCTAAATTGAAAAGTATGCAGCCAAGAATACTTTATCCAGCAAGGCTGTCATTCAGAATAGAAGGAGATGGGCGCCTGGGTGGCTCAGTTGGTTAAGCAACTGCCTTCGGCTCAGGTCATGATC
>NW_028047904.1:0-420 GCF_054177405.1 Leptonychotes weddellii
TGAACAACCTAAAGAACTCCAGCTCAGGAGGGGGGGTGGGGGGGGGAGAGAAAGACAAACAGGTCCGAAGCAAGCAGGGCTAACACAGAAATCGCTTGTGAATAGAAACAGGGAGGGACAGGGGATTCTAAGTGATGAAATCCACAAGCTGCCTCCATGAAATCAACACGTTTGAGAAAACTGCCACCTCCCTAAGGAAATTGAGTGATTCTAACACTCTTCGCCTCAGTGCCAGCTACCCGTGGCGGGCATTCGCCTCCGGGAACCTGCAGACTGAATCCACTCCACTCCACGTGCCACCTGATTCTAGCCTGGAGATGCTGGGTGCCCCCCAACCCGACCACACCTGTGCACATTTCCTCGCAAGCCATTCCCCCAGACTGCTCACCTGGTCCCCTCTGACTCTGAAAACACTGAAAA
>NW_028047905.1:0-420 GCF_054177405.1 Leptonychotes weddellii
ATTATGGCAAGAAGTCCAAGCTGGAGTTCTCCATTTACCCAGCCCCCCAGGTTTCCACAGCTGTAGTTGAGCCCTACAACTCCATCCTCACTACCCACACCACCCTGGAGCACTCTGATTGTGCCTTCATGGTAGACAATGAGGCCATCTATGACATCTGTCGTAGAAACCTCGATATTGAACGCCCAACCTACACTAATCTAAATAGGTTGATAGGTCAAATTGTGTCCTCCATCACTGCTTCCCTCAGATTTGATGGAGCCCTGAATGTTGATCTGACAGAATTCCAGACCAACCTGGTGCCCTATCCCCGCATCCACTTCCCTCTGGCCACCTATGCCCCCGTCATCTCTGCTGAGAAAGCCTACCATGAACAGCTTTCTGTAGCAGAGATCACCAACGCATGCTTTGAGCCAGCCA
>NW_028047906.1:0-420 GCF_054177405.1 Leptonychotes weddellii
AAAAAAAATAAAAATAAAAAAAGAGATCATATTACAATTCTATACCCAGAAAGAATATCTTTCAAACATGAAAGTGAAATAAAGTTGCGTGAAAGAAGCACGACCAGCAGTCCTGTCCTACAAGAAATGTAAAGTAGTTTCTTTAGGCAGTAGGAAAATTATATCACATGTCATTTCAGTCTACACAAAATGATTAACATTACCAGAAATAGTAAACTGAGGCCCAGGCCAGGGGCATAATGCTAGTCAGCAATATGAAGGAACAAACTACTGATGTACACAACAATGTAAATGAATCTCAAAAAAGATTTGCTGAATGATACATAATCATATTGTTTCATTCCATTTACATAAAGCTCTAGAACAGTCAAAACTAGTCTATAATGAAAAATAGCAGAACAGTCCTTTTTTTTTTTTTGA
>NW_028047907.1:0-9211 GCF_054177405.1 Leptonychotes weddellii
CTTCTTTTTTTTTTTTTTTTTAACATATAATGTATTATTTGTTTCAGAGGTACAGGTCCGAGATTCAACAGTCTTACACAATTCACAGTGCTCACCATAGCCCATACCCTCCCCGATATCTATCACCCAGCCACCCTATCCCTCCCACACCCCACCACTCCAGCAAACCTCAGTTTGTTTCCTGAGATTAAGAATTCGTCATATCAGTGAGATCATATGATACATGTCTTTCTCTGATTGACTTATTTTGCTTAGCATAACACCCTCCAGTTCCATCCACGTCGTTGCAAATGGCTAGATCTCATTCCTTTTGATGGCTGCATAATATTCCATTGTATATATATATCACTTCTTCTTTATCCATTCATCTGCCGATGGACATCTTGGCTCTTTCCACAGTTTGGCTATTGTGGACATTGCTGCTATAAACATTGGAGTGCATGTACCCCTTTGGATCCCTACATTTGTATCTTTGTGGTAAATACCCAGTAGTGCAATTGCTGGATCGTATGGTAGCTCTATTTTCAACTTTATGGCTTTTTAAAAAAATTTTTACGGAATCTATCCTGGATATGCCACAGTCACTTAAAACACAAACCTCCAAAGTTAACTTGTTTTTTTTTGTTGTTGTTGTTGTTATCAGACTCATTTCTTTGGGGTTCCATCCTTTTGGTGAGCTGTGTCACACAACTAGAAACTTTGGTAGGTAATCTCATTTTCATAGTCTTCCCTATCCAATAAGTATGAAAACAAATCATGACTTTTTTTAAAAACGATTTTATTTATTTGAGAGGGAAAGAGCATGCATGAACAAGTCAGGGGAGGGGCAGAGGCAGAGAGAGAAGCAGACTCCCCACTGAACAGAGAGCCGGAGTTTTGGGGGCTTGATCTCAGGACCCAGAGATCATGACCTCAGTCCAAGGCAGCAGCTTAACTGACTGAGCCACCCAGGCACCCCCAAATCATCACTTTTTAATGTCTCTTACATTCCTTGCATTTTCATCATTCTCTCATTTCTATTTTAATGTTAATTCTCTTCATCTTTTGTCTGTCTATTAAATGGCATTTTAAATTCTCTTCTGTAGAAGCCTTGCTTTTCTTTTTATTTTATTATGTTCTGTTAATCACCACACATTACATCATTAGTTTTTGATGTAGTGTTCCATGATTCATTGTTTGCATATGACACCCAGTGCTCCATTCAATACGGGCCCTCTTTAATACCTATCACCAGGCTAACCCATTCCCCCAACCCCCTCCCCTATAGAACCCTCAGTTTGTTTCTCAGAATCCATAGTCTCTCATGGTTCATCTCCCCCTCTGATTCCCCCCCGCCAGTGCTGTGAATTGTGTAGGACTGTTGAATCACAGACCTGTACCTCTGAAACAAATAATACATTATATGTTAAAAAAAAAAAAAAAGAAGATAGTAGGAAGGGAAAAATGAAGGGGGGCGGGAATCGGAGAAGCCTTGCTTTTCTTTCTGGCTCTTTTCTTCCTTGAGCTCACTGTGGCATTTTGGAGCTGTTGACTACCCCTCCTTATTCTTTAAACTCTTTTCTCTTGGTTCTTAAAAGGAAAGCAGGAGAAAGTGATTTCTTACCTATTTGACCTTTGGTCTTTATCTTCTGGTTTGTTTTCTTCTTTCTGATCAATATGGCATATATTAAATGATAGTACTTAGCACTCTGTCCTTAGCTCTTTTTCTCTTCTCCTCTACCTGGACAAAGCTATCTATTCATATCATTTTATCAACCATCCAAATATGATTGATCCTTACTCTGTATCTCTTGGTTGGAACTTTCTTCTGAGGTACTGTCTTATTTATCTGGATGCCTACTTCCTTTCTTCATATGGATGTTATATAGACTCTCAAGCCCATCTGCAAAGACAGAATTTGATGTCCTTTCCCATAATATGCTCCTCCTTTATTCTCTATCTCAGCTATTGATATCCAAGCCATCAAAGCAGAAAACTTTCTCTTTTTTACCCTTCCTATATAGACAAGTTTAAAACTGTATATCCTTGACATTGTGAGATATCAATATGTCCAACTTCACTGCTACTACCATAGTTCAGGCTCTTAATATGACTTCATATTTAGTCTTATCATGTCTGCTTCCCTTGTCCCTTAAACTTTAGTTCCATAGGACTACTTGAAGTTCCCAGGGCAAAGAACCTATAATGCCCTTTGGTCCACATACAGCCACCTGTAGTCCCTTGTGCCCCTAGTAATACTTATCCCTTTCCAAGATTTAGCGTGTCATTTATTTTCTGAAGTCTTTTTGTATCTGCATAAAACTAATTGCTTCTTGCACTGTGTACCTCTTTCCAACATGTTAATGGAAGCAAAAGAAACATAATTTCTTATCCTTATTTGTTGATAGGTCAATTTCCCTTATTGAACCAGAAATTCCTGAGGGTGTAACCATGCCTTATATCTCCGTATCTCATTGCCTAGGACAATAGGCAGCTCAATAAATGCTTGATAAACGTTTAAAACAAATGGAATAGATGCTGTTTTTGAATATTAGATTTTTCAATTCACCTAATACAACATAGATCACTAAAACTGCATTTAACACATGTTTACATTTTCATCCAAATCTCTGTAGTTTTTAATAAAGTCTCATCTTCTGAATAAATAAAGCCTCATTTAAAATATTATAGCTTCATGATCTAGAAGCAGATTCCTTCAATCCCAAGTGTGCTCTTTGGCAAATGCATGGTTTTACATATATTATCTAATTTCTTCTAATACTAGGAGGAAGTTGGGAAGAAATATATGTAATGTGTTATAATCTTTTTCTCACATAAGTGTAGCTTGTAAAACTACTTTATCAGGAGGAAGTTTTATGTTAATTTATAACACAAGGTTTGAGAGGAAGCAGTTCTCTATTATTTCAATGCTCTTCAGTCTGGCCAGATGGTGGTTACTCCATTGTAGGCAAGTGTAGTGGATGAGTCAATAGAAATGAGTGTGAGTTCTTCAGCTGCTTTTTACTGGTTTTGTGACCTTGCACAAGCAACCTAAATGTCCTGAGCCTGTTTCTGTGTTTGGTTATTTCACAGGGGGTTGGAATGAGTTGAAGGACATCATGCATATGAAGTGCTTTGTGTCCCACAGACTCCAGGACAAAGCTCAGTGAAAAAATAGCATGAGTGGAAAGTGCATGGGTTTGGGGGTCAGCAGACTATATTCACATTTTGCCACTTTTATGTGACTTTGGGCACATTAGTTGACATCTTAGAACATTACTTTCCTCATCTGTAACATGGGGATAATAACATCTACCTTCTCTAATTGTGGAGAAGATTAAAGGCAGCAATGCACTTATGGCATCTGGTGTCTAGTCATTGCCTCTATAACTGGTGACTAGTAGGAATGAAAGCATCCAGTTTTTGAAATCCTCCATCCTGTCTACATGTCTTATATCCTGTAGACTGATCACCATCCAATCAGAATGAGTTTCTAATATGGGTTAAGCCTCAGCTAGTATCCTTTGCAGAATTAAGTTTATTAGAATTTAATGCTCCTGGAGCTGTCCACATTCCTTAAAAACAAACACGTGCAAAATACTTACTGTGCTTGAAATTCTCACATGATAGTAATAATTATTATAATTTCCATTTCAGCCACTATAATAGGTACTTTATTTACCTTATGTTCTTGACACTTTGTTTCAGTTCTTTAAGGTGGGGGTGATTATCTTCTCCATTTAAAGATGATGAAACTTAGTTACAGAAATGATAAGCTTCATTTACAGACGAGAAAGAGGCAGGATCAGGAATGAACTAAGGGTTTCTGATAATAAGTCCAGTGATTTTTTTTCTGCTACACAAGAGTGACAGGTGGGTCAAGCTCACTCCAGCACTTTGGCTATTTTTTCAAAATCAATAGCACAGCTGAGTTAATAAATTTAGCTTGACAAATGCCAGCTCTAATATGTTTCCAAGTCACTGATCTTAGCAGGAGTCTTTATCTTTGATTAAGGCCCAGCCCTGACTCAGGCAGGAACCTGGACCTGGGTCAGGATGTGAACATTGGGGGCTTTATACATTTGACTTGTTTTCCATCTTTCCATTTGGGAGTGCCCTCTCACACAATCACTTATTTGTTAACCTATTCAACATTTATGACATGTCATCTGTGTGCCTTGAAATTGTGATAGATACTAAGGATAATAGGATGTAAATCCAGCTTGTCTTCAAGGAACTGAGTAGAGTAAAATAAAGATAATTACAATTTATTGTCTTTTGTGAAGTCAACAGCATCATAATGGTGCCCTGTGAGCACAGGGAAGGGCCATGGAGGATTTCTAACCAAGGATGAGCATTTCCTTGAATACTTAAAGAATAAAGTAATTTTGAGACAGAAAAAAAATGGGGAAGGGGAAAAAGAATGCATATACAAAGGCATGGAAGTGTTTAACATTAGTTTCTATTCACAGTTGTGAAAAGTTTGGGGCCAGGGTTAGAACATGGGTGAGGGAGGAGTCTGGGGGGACTGGCAAAGGGCCAGCTCACAGTGGATATTATCAGCCATGGTAAGGTAACTGGAATTAATGTTGTGGGCAAGCAGGAATCACTGACATGTTTTAAGCATAAAATGAAAGAATCAGAGCAACAGTTTAGATAGACCCATGTGACAGAGAGTTGGTGGATAGATTGGAGGAACAGGTCTGGAGGAGGGATACTAAGTAGGAGTAATCTCAGTTGGAAGTACCAAGGGCCTGGTTTCAGGTGGTGGCAGGTGGTTGAAGAGAAATGGAGGATACAATCAGTCTTGGAGGCTGAATTGGCATAACTTAGTGATTTGGTGGGATGTGGAGTGAGGGACAAGGAGGTATCCAGGTAGCTTCCTAGATTTTGTCCTCTGTGATTGTCCTCTGTGAGAATGATGGCCTCAGTTCCTGAGACACTGAACACTCAGTAGGAGCAGGATTCATGGGAAGATGGGGACCACAGGAGGCATTATCACAAGCCCCATGCCTGACCTTTCACCCTTAGCCTCTCCCTACTTCCACTGCTAGGGTTCTGGTTATTGTCCTCATCACTTCCTGCCTAGTTGACTGCAGTAGCCTCTGGGTTGGTCTCTAAACTCTGATCTCCATGAACACAGACCTGAGGGGCCACTCTTCTGCTTACAAGTCTTTAGTATCTCCAAGATGCTTAGAGAAACCTGCAATTCATGACTTTCCATAATCTCATTCAAGGTGACCTCTCCAGGCTTGCTCTCTACCCGTTCCTCTAAGCAGCAGACTAATCTGCCATAATTGGAAGACCAGACACAAAGTGAGGCAACTTGAGAAGATGTGGTGTGTGTGTGTGTGTGTGCGTGCACACATGTGAGTGATTTTTGTCAGAAAAAGTTAGAAAAAGAAAAGAACAGTACCTATTTGAGAAGGTAAAAAGGTATTGTGGAGAAGGCAGGATCCATTTTGGACTTAGATGTATAAATGGGGGAAAAGATAGGTGACAAGGAGGAGGGAAGGCATAGCTGACAGGGAGAACAGTGTAAACACAAGGATGCAGACTGGGGGTATTGAAGGAGGGAGGTGCAAGGGAAGTGGCAGGGAAGAAACTGGCTTGATGGGAATAAATGGTGAGTACAGTGAAGTTTTAGGGTCACAGAGGGGCCAGTCTTTGCTTTGTGATCCAGTAGCATAGTTTTGAAATGTAAATATTTACAGGTAGTTCTGTGTATATAACATGGTGTCTAAAAAATCAGTTAAAAAAATATTGAAAAAATAGAATAAAAAATATTAAAAATTTTCAGGATAAAACCTTACAGTTTCACAGTGCTTTACAGATTACTAAACCCTTTCCCTGTGGCCCAGAAAGAGCAGTACTTTGCCAAGTTTGGACTCAAACATGGGTCTTTTGACCCCAATGCCAGGTGTTTTCCACCACAATAAAGCTGCCTCTTGTAACATGTTTTAATGTCTAAACAATCATATACTTTTGTTGGGTAAACCAGGCTACATGTGTGTCTTTAGATGGATTGTGATTAATTTCTTGAGGATTTTGTTAAGCATCTCTTTATTGATTTCTTCCAGCTGAGAAGAAGCCAATAAAGAGGAAATAAAAAATAATGCCCCAAACTGCAGCTATAAAGGTTCACAAATAAGGGCAGATCGCTTAAAACAACTAGAGAGGCAACATGAGACTTCATTATGGTTTTCCTCACAAATTGGAGTGGAATGAAATGACTCAGGGGCACCTTGATGCCAGTATTTGAAAACTGCTTAAAGTCTCATAAGTGTAGCATTTGTTTTGGAATAACTCTATTTCTGAATCCTCTGGTCTCTCAACCCTCTTTGAAGTGAAAGATTCTGTTTTATGATGATTGTGTTGAGAACATATATTTTCAGCACTTTAAACAAGAAGTCAATGCTATGTTTGAAACAGAGTGCCAGTAGGAAATAGCTCATGCCAAATCATTGGGCTTTTATTGTACAACAATGTGGGATATATTGAGCTTGATTTTTTGGGTAATTTTGAAAGGGAATTATCTTTTGAAAACCTGTTCTCAAATAATGGAGATTTGCGTGGGAAAAAAATCTAAGTTTGTAGAATGCCAGGAGTTACATATCAGCCATAGAAAAGACTATGCCTGAGGGTCCTTTGTGGACACAGAGCCACATCAGATCTTTGGCCCTGGCAAAGATGTCCAGGTGTCTGTATGGGAGTTGTCAAGACCAGAGAAGAAAAAAAAAAAAAAAACAAAACAGAGTTAGAATTGTGGGTATGGAGGACAACATTTTTTTTTATTAACATATTATGTATTATTTGTTTCAGAGGCACAGGTCTGTGATTCAACAGTCTTACCCAATTCACAGTGCTCACCATAGCACATACCCTCCCCAGTGTCCGTCACCCAGCCATCCCATCCCTCCTGCCCCCGACCACTCCAGCAACCCTCAGTTTGTTTCCTGAGATTGAGTCTCTTATGGTTTGTCTCCCTCTCTGGTTTTGTCTTGTTTCATTTTTCCCTCCCTTCCCCTATGATCCTCTGTCTTGTTTCTCAAATTCCTCATATCAGTGAGATCATATGATACTTGTCTTTCTCTGATTGACTTATTTCGCTTAGCATAATACCCTCTAGTTCCATCCACATCATTGCAAATGGCAGGATTCCATTTTTTGATGGCTGCATAATAGTCCATTGTGTATGTATATACATATATACATACACATCTTTATCCATTCATCTGTTGATGGACACCTAGGCACTTTCCATAGTTTGGCTATTGTGGACATTGCTGCTACAAACATTGGGGTACATGTGGGAAGGACAACATTTTCTGCATTTAATAATGACTGTGGTAACTACCTTGGTAACTATTACAGTGACTATTGGTTAGGCATAGCACTCTATAAGTATATAGTGTAGGTATAAGTATATACCTTTCAGAGCAACTATCTTTATATTTATTTATTTATTTATCTATCTTTATTATCACTTAATCCATTTTTTTTATGAGACTGTAAACTGTAAAAGTGGGGACCATGATTTCCATGTTCTTTTTATATCCCTAGTGCCTAGCATGGTATCTGACAAGTAGCAAGCATTTATTACATTTGTACTGAATGAATGAAAGAACTGCTTGGGATCTAAAGATCAGAACAACAGTAGATGGATACTTAAGGAGGCAAAAATATAGTGTACATAAATGAGTTTTAAAAAATCTTTATAGTTCACATACCATAAAATTCATCCATTTAAAGTATACAATTCACTGATTTTTAGTATATTCATACAGTCATGCAACTATTACTGCATTCTAAGTTTAGAACATTTTCATCACTCCCTCAAAAAAACCCCATAACCATTATCAGTCACTCCTTATGCCCTATCTCCCTAGTACACATATCCTTCTGCCCTAGGAGACCACTAATAAAATTTAGTTTTGGCAGTTACTATGCAACATATCTGTCTGTCTGTCTACCTGTCTATCTGCAAACAAACAGTTGTATCCTTCTAAAGCAGTGGATTGTCCTAAAGGAATTCCTCAGTATCTTCATGAAGGATAAGAAGGGCCTGAAGCAAGTATTATATCTAGAGCAGTCTGTTGAGATGCTGTTATTGGTCAGATGGTAAGGGAGAAGCATCCCAGAAGGATCTCAATGGTTCAGAAGGGAGGCAGCTGGTGGGCTGAGGGAAGTTGGCTGCTGTTGAGAAGAATCTAAACCTACCTTAAGCTTATTCAAAGGCTCACTGAGTCTGAGAGCTCATGCAGAATCAACAAGAACTAACGCTGAGAATAGGAGACACCAAAAATGTGCTCTGATTTTATATTAAGACCTTTTCCCCTGCTCTCTGAAGATCTGCTCTAAGTAGCTTGTGACCCTTGAGAGTTGTTCCAAGAAAGAGGATTTGTGGGAAGAATCTTGACAGTTTGAAAGAGTTGATAGTGCATCTTGAATGTTTAGGAACATTTGAATTGATTGAAAATCGGAGAGAGAAAAAATAGAAATGAATGTTAATTTCATTTGCTTAGCAAATATTTGTCACCTACTATGACTGGGGACACAATACTGACCAAAACAGAAAAAACAAAAACAACCAAAAACAACAAAAAAACTCTTCTCAAAAACCTACATTCTAGAGGGAAATTTGGACAAAAGAACAAGATGAGTAATGAAAATGTACATAGTAAATTAATGACAAAGTTAAAGAAAGAAATTAGAAGAAGGGAAGAAACTGTTCTAGAGAGTGGGGCAGGAAGGAGCTAATTTGATATAATGACCAAGGGAGGCCTTACTGGGCAGGTGAAAGTTGCACGAAGGCCTGGGTAGGTGAGAAAGTGAGCTCTCTGCATGGTGGGAGAAGAAAATACCATGCTGAAGTAAAAGTCCTGAGCAGAGAGGTATATAATGTGTTCAAGAACTAGCAAGAAGGCTGGCATGATAGGCTTGGACAGAGGGGAGAGCTGAAGGAGATAGTATCAGGGAGGTAGATTTACGATTTTTGGATTTTACTCTTGGTGAAATGGAAACACACTTAAGTTTTTAATTAATTTTTTAAAAAAACAGCTTTATTGAGGAATCCTTCACGTGTAACAAAATTAAATCATTTAAAAATACACACACATTAGGGGCGGAGCAAGATGGCGGAGGAGTAGGAGACCTGGATTTCGTCTCCTCTCAGGAATTCAGCTGGATAGGGATCAAACCATTCTGAACACCTACAAACCCAACAGGAGAT
>NW_028047908.1:0-420 GCF_054177405.1 Leptonychotes weddellii
GCCTGCTTTCTGACCATATCCCTTGGGCCTATAAAGAAAATCTTGGAGGTAAGAGCTTATCTGTGTCACTTTCTGACTGAAGAATCTCTGAGGAGACAATTCTTATCAATTCTAAAGAAAAGAATAGAAGATGCTTACATAGGGGATAGTCCCTGAACTTTGGAATATTTTGGCTTTTATTCTTTTTTTTTTTTTTTTTTAAAGATTTTATTTATTTATTTGAGAGAGAGAATGAGAGACAGAGAGCACGAGAGGGAAGAGGGTCAGAGGGAGAAGCAGACCCCCTGCTGAGCAGGGAGCCCGATGCGGGACTCGATCCCGGGACTCTAGGATCATGACCTGAGCCGAAGGCAGTCGCTTAACCAACTGAGCCACCCAGGCGCCCCAATTTTGGCTTTTATTCTAAAACAGCAGTAAGAA
>NW_028047909.1:0-420 GCF_054177405.1 Leptonychotes weddellii
AAAAAAAAAAAAAAGAAAAGCTCGCTGCTAAGCAAAATGCTCCAATAATACATTTTTTCTTACTTTTAATGGGAAAATTATGGTATAATTTTCATGATATGTTCTACCCCAACTAATCAGTCCTCTATATATTGAATGCATGAGAGACACCTGCATCTTCCTATATGTTTTTTATGAATGAATTCAGACCCTGTTAATTCATAGTATGTGACAAGATATACATAAGTGTGGTTTAGAATTTATGTTTATAAAGCAGTCCATTGGAAAGAAAAGGCAATAGCATAAAGAGAATGTTCAAGCTCCTAAAAATAGCAAACTTTTCATATTCTTTAGAAGCATTTATTTCCATACTGTTAGCTAGCTTGCTACTTAGGATATATACAAGTTAGGTCACTTCACTATGTTCTTTACAGTGTCGAA
>NW_028047910.1:0-420 GCF_054177405.1 Leptonychotes weddellii
ATATGTTTAAAAAAAAAGAAGATAGCAGGAGGGGAAGAATGAAGGTGGGAAATCGGAGGGGGAGAAACAAACTGAGGGTTCTAGAGGGGAGGTGGGTGGGAGGATGGGTTAGCCTGGTGATGGATATTAAAGAGGGCAAGTACTGAATGGAGTACTGGGTGTTATACGCAAACAATGAATCATGGAACACTACATCAAAAACTAATGATGGAATGTATGGTGATTAACATACCATAATAATAAAAGAAAAAAAAAGGAAAACAAAACCCCCTTTAACATCTGCTTTCCAGGACTGCTCCTATTTTTTCAGTGGTTGTTAGTTCTTCTGGTAGTAAGTTCTGAAACGGAGATGCACATGCAGGTCCCTTATGGAGGAGCGTTTTCAGGAACAACGTCTGTAAGGCAGTGAGGGGAGCAGGG
>NW_028047911.1:0-420 GCF_054177405.1 Leptonychotes weddellii
CTCCCCCGCCGTCTATCCTCCCGAATATCGCCTCGGATTCACTTCTCCGCACGTCCTACCTTCCAGAAAGTGGTCGCTTTTCTGATGAGAGAGTTGTTGCTATTCCTTTCTTCGATCTCCTGTTGAGTTTGTAGGTGTTCAGAACGGTTTGATCCCTATCCAGCTGAATTCCTGAGAGGAGACGAAATCCAGGTTTCCTACTCCTCCGCCATCTTGCTCCGCCCCCCAGCAATTTGCCTTTTTAAAAGCAATTTGTTCAGTTAAAAATTTATTATTAAAAAATTTAAACATACATTTGAGATTAATATAACAAATGATTTTATACCCATCATTGAGATTCAACATAACCATTTTTAATTGGATAAATAACACATGAATAGAGTTTCATTGTAAAACATTTAAATAAAAAGGAAGAAAATA
>NW_028047912.1:0-420 GCF_054177405.1 Leptonychotes weddellii
AGCATCTGCCTTCGGCTCAGGTCATGATCCCAGGGTCCTGGGATCGAGCCCCGCATCGGGCTTCCCGCTCTGCTGGAAGCGTGCTTCTCCCTCTCCAACTCCCCCTGCTTGTGTTCCCTCTCTCGCTGTGTCTCTCTCTGTCAAATAAATAAATAAAATCTTTAAAAAAAATAAATAAAAGCCAAGTTGCCAGATGCCAGCCAAGGGCCAACCTTGCAAACAGGACCTTGTAACAGTTGAAGCCTTGTGCCTGCTGTGTTAATCCTTTTTGTGCAAGCTTTCATACCTCTTCAAACATGAATATATTTAGCAGTATTCACAATACCTGTTCCATTAAACTGTTTAGACTGCACCTCTAGCTGCTCAAGTGGGTAAAGCACATGGTTCATATAATTCCTACTTGAGACTGGTTTTCAGAAT
>NW_028047913.1:0-420 GCF_054177405.1 Leptonychotes weddellii
AGGTGAGCAAGGTCCAACGCCCTCTCTGTGGGCTTGCACTGTCCACTGACCCCACACATCACCTAGAGAGTCAGCCTCATCAAGTCAAAGTTAATTACTCCTTAAGATGACTGCTTTCATTAACATAGAAAAAAAAGAAAAAAATTCCTTTTTTGTAGTGTCTTTGTCTGGCTTTGGTATCAGGGTAATGCTGGCCTCATAGAATCAGTTTGGAAGTGGGTGCCTGGGTGGCTCAGTTGGTTAAGCGACTGCCTTCGGCTCAGGTCATGATCCTGGAGTCCCTGGATCGAGTCCCGCATCGGGCTCCCTGCTCGGCAGGGAGTCTGCTTCTCCCTCTGACCCTCCTCCCTCTCATGCTCTCTGTATCTCAT
This sequence comes from Leptonychotes weddellii, assembly GCF_054177405.1. Taxonomy (NCBI): domain Eukaryota; kingdom Metazoa; phylum Chordata; class Mammalia; order Carnivora; family Phocidae; genus Leptonychotes; species Leptonychotes weddellii. The sequence continues at coordinate 372 of NW_028047913.1, forward strand.
TCTCTCTGTCTCAAATAAATAAATAAAATCCTTAAAAAAAAAAAAAAAA
>NW_028047914.1:0-420 GCF_054177405.1 Leptonychotes weddellii
ATATTAACTCTCACGGGATGTTCAGATTCTGTAACAATGATGACTTTTTAAAAACTACTCTCCTGAGAAAACTGTTTATATCACATCATGAGCCATTCTAGCACAACCGAATAACACAGGTTGACCTTGAATGAAGTCAAAGTCCAAGTACCACCCAAGTTACCATGTTGGGAACAATTTGGACCATAATTCAAAGAAACGGCATCATGGACCATATTATGTCTGCCTCAAATTCAGAAGTCGTAGCATTATTTAGATGCACTTCTTGATTCTTAATATTGTTTAATTCTTTCAGTTCTGATTAATCTTATCAGAAATTTATTCATTTTATTAGTCATTTCAAGGAAATTAACTTTTAAGCTATTCATCCTCTTTTTTCCAACTTCATTACTTTCTATTATCTTTATTATTTGCCTCCTA
>NW_028047915.1:0-420 GCF_054177405.1 Leptonychotes weddellii
GGACAGAGGCAGAACCAGAGAGGGGGACGGAGGCAGAGCCAGAGAGGGGGACGGAGGCAGAGCCAGAGAGGGGGATGAGCCTGAGATGGAGAGGGGGACGGAGCCTGAGCCAGAGAGGGGGATGGAGACAGAGCCAGAGAGGGGGACGGAGGCAGAGCCAGAGATGGGGACGGAGCCCAAGACAGAGGAGGACAGAGCCAGAGCCCGAGACAGAGTGGGGCACAGAGGCAGAACCAGAGAGGGGGATGGAGGCAGAGCCAGAGAGGGGGACGGAGGCAGAGCCAGAGATGGGGACAGAGCCCAAGACAGAGGGGGATGGAGCCAGAGCCAGAGAGGGGGATGGAGCCCGAGCCAGAGGGGGGACGGAGTTCGAGTCAGAGAGGGGGACGGAGCTGAGCCAGAGAGGGGGACGGAGGCAGA
>NW_028047916.1:0-420 GCF_054177405.1 Leptonychotes weddellii
CTCTTGTAATAAGGTGGTAAGAGCATCTTTTGTGCCTAATGAGACAACTCCTGGAAGGCCCCTAGATAGCTTCAGGATGGGGGCTCATGGCCAGAGAAACCAAGCCTTGCTTAGAAGCTTGGAACTTTCAACCTTACCTTCCAACCTCCGAAAGGGAAGAGGGGCTGGAGATGGAGTTAATCACCAATGGCCAATGATTTCATCAATCATGTCTATGAAATGAAACTTCTGTAAAAACCCCTAAACGAAGGGGCTTGAGGAACTTCCAAGTTGGCAAACACAGGGAGGGTGGTGCAACCCAACTCCACATGGACAGAAGCTCCTGTGCTCAGGACACCACCCTGTGTGCCTTCTTCATCGAACCTGGGGCGGGGGGGAGGTTGTGAAAACCCCTGACTCTATAGCCAATTTGGACAGAAG
>NW_028047917.1:0-420 GCF_054177405.1 Leptonychotes weddellii
GAAGCTGAGAAAAAGAGAGATAAACAACTACTGGATCACCAAGGCAGAATCTGAGAGATAAGTGATATCATAAGACGAAACAACATTAAAATAATTGGGATCCCAGAAGAAGAAGAAAGAAGGACAGGGGCAGAAGGTATAATGGAGCAAATTATAGCAGAGAACTTCCCTAATTTGGGGAAGGAAACAGGCATCAAAACCCAGGAGGCACAGAGAACTCGTCTTAAAATCAATAAAAATAGGTCAACACCCCGACATCTAATAGTAAAACTTATGACTCTCAGAGACAAAGAGAAAATCCTAAAAGCAGCTCGGGAGAAGAGATCTGTAACCTAAAATGGTAGAAACATTAGATTGGCAACACATGTATCCACAGAGACCTGGCAGGCCAGAAAGGACTGGCAAGATATATTTAGAGCA
>NW_028047918.1:0-9211 GCF_054177405.1 Leptonychotes weddellii
TTTTTTAAAGATTTTATTTATTTATTTGACAGAGAGAGACACAGCGAGAGAGGGAACACAAGCAGGGGGAGTGGGAGAGGGAGAAGCAGGCTCCCCGCAGAGCAGGGAGCCCGATGCGGGACTCGATCCCAGGACCCTGGGATCATGACCTGAGCCGAAGGCAGTCGCTTAACCAACTGAGCCACCCAGGCGCCCCAGAGTTTGGGCTTTTAATTAACACTCTGATGTGCCCGGCTAGCTCAGTCGGTAGAGCATGAGACTCTTAATTAACACTCTGGACCAAGTTTTGCCACATATAACAAATGCCCCATCTGAGAAGAGGCAGGCAGTGAGCCTGGAACCTGGGAGCCCACTGCCCGGAGACCTGGGGCGGAGACACGGGCGTCCCAATGGCGCCATCTGCTGGCCCAGATGTGGAGCTTGGCCGGCGATGGGCAGGTGTTCATTCCCCAACTTGGCACAGTTCTGTTTTTCTGCCCTCTCCTCAGCATTGCTTCCTCCCACCAGGCCTGAGAGCTAGTAGACAGGGATTATTGTGTGGCCTCAATTTACCAATGAGGAGACCAAGGCTTAGAGAGGAGAAGATGACTAGAGAAGTAGAGGAGGACCCAGGATTCGAGTCCATGTCCATGAGAGGCTCTCCACATCCTGTCTGTCCCCAGTGTGGGTTTGATCCCCACAGTATCCCCAAGGGCATCCAGGGGCATCTAGGTCAAGTCCCTCCCTTTCTGCTTTACTGATGCGAAAACAGCTTCAGGCAGTGGCCTGACCTACCAAGGTGTGTCTTTGTGTTGGGGTTTGGCTTGCAGAGGTTACTTCAGGATTGACAGGGAGCATGCTGGGTTCTCAGGTTCTCTCTCCACTAGGGAACCTACGCTGGGCAGCATTGCTCTTTGGAGAAATGACTGCCCTTTCTCCTTCCATAACCCCTCAGGTATTGTGAGTCTCAGGTTCAGGAAGGAGGGAGGGGAGGAAAAAAGAAAAAGGAGGCCCGGGTAGAAGAGAGGACAATGAGCTGGGAGAGGGAGAGGCAGGACCCCTAAGGAAGGGAGAGGGTGGGACCAGAGCAAGGCCAAGACGGATGATAAGGACAGCCAGGATCCTAAGCTGAGCCACCACTACTGAGGGACAGGCACTGAGGCAGGTACTTTACAGGGATATGACTCTTAACCCTCTCAATGACCCCAACAGACAAGAAGGATTATTACCCTCATTTACAGTTGAGGAGCAATATGAGGGAGTTTGAATAATGTGCTCAAGGTCACATGCAAGTAGATATGAAGCTGGCATCTAAACCCAGGAAGCAAGACTCCCAGGAGAGAGGGAATGATGGAAAGCAGAGAGAAAGGGGCAACAAGTTACTGGAACAGAGATCAGGCTGGGTGTGGGGCGGAAGCAAAGGGTCCTGCTGCTGGGGGGGGGTCTTGTCATGGAGTGTATGAATATATATGCGTCACAGGGAGGGTGCCTGAGAGTCTCTTGTCATGTCTTGGTAACAGCCATGGCCTGAGTTGTTGGGCTGTGGCTGAGCAAGCCGGGGTTGGTGAGTGGCCTTTCTTGTCCCCCACATTTCTGGTTTGACTCCTAGTCATCCTTCCTGACTCAGCTGAGAAGTCACCTCCCCTGGGAAGCTGACCCTGCAGAGGCTGGTTAAGGCCTGCCTCTCCGTCCCCCAGCTGCTCTGGCTCAGCCAGGAATCAGGTAAGTCTGGTTCTCTGACCCGTTCTCCTGGTTGTCCCGGGAGGTGGGCACTGAGACCAGACCCAGGGGACAGGAAGAAAGGAGGACAAGGCTGAAGAAGACAGTCAGCATGTCCCCCACCTTCCCAACCACTGTCCCAGCTGGCTGGGCTCCTCTTTTCCCACCCCCTCCTTCTCTAGGAACTAAGGGGGCTAAGTAAACCATCATGGGACAGCCAGGCCAGACCACCCCACCAGGCACCTGGTTAAGGACTGCCACTGGACACCCCCCTCAACACTGTCACCCTCAGCATCCCCGGGAACAGGGGTAACAGAAATAGGAAACTCCCCCGCAGCCCCTCTACCCCCCAACTGCAGGCCTCATCCAGAGACAGGGCTTGGAAATAGTGACATGGGGGGAGAGGGCGCGGGAGAGCCTTAGACGGACTCTGCTACCTACCTGGCAGAGGCATGTGAGCCTCAGCCTCCTCATACGGAAACGGGATGATACTAGTGTGTAGAGTTTGCCGTGAAGATTACATAAAGTTCTGGAACACAGTTGGGTGTCCAGTAAATGGTAGATGCCCCCACTACCGATACTAAATAGTGAAGAGTCCTCCTTCATATTTCATCCCTCACTAACGTTAATACCTCACATTTACTGAGCACTTACTATATGCCAGATACCATTCTTAGCCCTTTACCTGCACCAAGCCATTTAATCCCTACTACACTGTTGTGCCTGTTTGAGAACAAAGACGGGGGTCTCAGGCACGGCGGGGTGCACAGCTGGTAAGGGGTGGAGCTGCGGTTTGAACCAGACGGTCTGGCTCCAGAACGGGTGTCCCTAGCCACTGCCGGGCTGTCAGCAGTTTTCATGTGACTCGGTCATCGGGAATGATCATCCCTTTTACCTTGCTGCTGTTTGTCCAGTTCAGCATTTTCTGATCACTCATTGGTGCCAGGCCCTGTGCTGAGATAGAAAAGGAGGCAACAGAGAGCTCCCTGTCTGGTTCTGGTGGGAGACAGACACTTTAAGAAAACCCACACTAGCAAGTGATCGGTTCCATGGCAGGGCCTCTACAAGGCACAGAGGAGGGAGAGAGAAACCTCAGAACAGGTGACCAAAAGCAGAACGATCGGCTGAAAGAGAATGAATGTTTGCAAGCTGAGCAGGGTCTTGAAGGATGAATAGGAGTTTGATAGGCGAAGAGGGAGGAAGAACATTCCAGAGAGAAGGAACAGCAGGTGCAAAAGCGAGGGGGCGTGAAACACCACAGCAGGTTCAGGGAAACAATCATTTGGTAAAACTGGAGGATAAAGAGGAGGAGGTGGTGTGGATGTTTCCAGGTATCAGGGTATTTTTTCACTGTGTAGTTAACAGTGACACTACAGAGCAATGGGGTTTTTTTTGTTTTTGTTATTGTTTCTCCGACTGTGACTTTTATTTCCTTTTTTGCACATTTCTGTATTTCCCAAATTCTTGTCTTCTTTAATCATAAAAATATATGTGAATATGATTTTTACTTTTTTAAATTATGTTTTTGTTGACGTAGAGTCGACACACAACGTTACATTAGTTTCAAGTGTACGACACAGTGATTCCACAGTCTATACCTCAGGCTGTGCTCACCACCAATGTAGCTACCATCCGTCACCATAACAACTTTATTACAGTACCATTATTGACTGTATTCCCTATGTTGTACCTCTCATCCCCGTGACTTACTCATTCCACAGGGCAGTGTTTTAAAAGCTGGCTGTGAGGGGGCGCCTGGGTGGCTCAGTCGGTTGAGCGTCTGCCTTCGGCTCAGGTCATGATCCCAGCGTCTTGGGATTGAGCCCCAAGTTGGGCTCCCTGCTCAGTGGGGAGCCTACTTCTCCCTCTGCCTGCTGATCCCCCTGCTTGTGCTTGCTCTCACCCTCTCTCTGTGTGTGTCAAATAAATAAATAAGATCTTTAAAAAAATAAATAAATAAAAGCTGGCTGTGTGGACTTAGGTAAGTAAGTTCCTTAACTTCTCTGAGCCTCTACTTTCTTTTCTGTAAATTGGAATATAATATAAACTACCTCAAAGGACTCTAGTGAGGGTTAAATGAAATAATATCTGTTAAGTGCCTGAAACAAAGTAAGTGCTTGCTAAATGCTAGCCACCTGTGGTCACTGTTACTGTGAACAATTACTACGAATATGTACTTTAAAAATATGCCGCTACTTAAAAAAAAAAAAAAAAAAAGCAACAAGCAAATTTCCTTTTTTCAGATGGACTCCGAGAAGTGGACAAGGAATTTAAGAGATCAGACAGCACATGCTGAATTAATGAAGTTGGATTATTTACACAGAATCTCCCTCCCTCAAACTTAAAGGCAAAGTTCACAGTTTTATATTAACCCCCAGGAGTATGCAGAAGCAGGAAACATGGGAAGAAACCCAGTGTCTCCAATAGTCCTGGGGTTTTGTTTCAAAGTGTTTCAAAGCACTGTAATCTACGGTTATATACGTGTGCGATTTATCTTAACTTTTTCTTGAAATATAACACACACGAGTCCTAAGTGCCCAGCTCAGTTCATTGTCACAAGTGAATACACATGCATAACCTGATCAAGAAGTGAACATGACCAGTCCCCAGAAAGCCCCCTTCTCTGGCCCCCCAGTCACCTCCTCTCCCAGAGGCAGCTGCCATTTGAGAATTCTTTAATTATCGATGTAGATAGCGTCTGTATCCCCCCACATAGGGTTTTCTTTGGGCTGCTGCAACAAATTGTGACTTAAAACAACAGAAATTTATATTCTCACAGTCCTGGAGGTCAGAAGTCCAAATCAAAATGCTGGTTGCGGGCTTGGTTCCTTCTGAAGGTTGACGGGGAGAATCCATCCCATGCCCTTCTCCTAGCTTCTGGTGGCTCCCGGCAAACTCACTGGTGTTCTTGGAATGTGACAGCCCTCCAGTCTCTGCTTCTGTCTCCATAAGGCCTTTCCCTCAGTGTCCCTCTGTGTCCCATCTGTCTCCCATAAGGACATTCTCATGGATTTAGGGCCCACCATCATCCAGGATGATCTCATCTCCATCCTTAATTACATCTGCAAAGACTCAAATAAGGTCATATCCTGAGTGGATATGAATTTTGGGGGGGATACTATTCAACTCACTACACCCTACAAGCCTGCAAGCCCCAGAGGGGCCAGTGGTGTCCCTCATCTTTGGATCCCCAGAACCTAGCCCTGGGGCCTGACTTCTGTGAGCTGCTCATGAAACGCTGCTGAATGGATGAATAGCTGTGCCCTGGTATGCGGTGGGTGTCAGGCTGGTGAGTGAATGAGGAGTGACTGAGAGTGATGAGTGAATGAGATTCAGACATGGGTTGAGGGTGAACGCAGAAGGTAGAAGTGATAATGGGTGCTGTCCCTTGCACACCTGCCTTCTGTGTGTGGTTCCATTTAATCCCATGTTATGGATAAGTAGGGGGACGGTACGTCCCGATTTACCTGGGACGATGTCAGTTTGTGCCCATCGTCCCAGGATGACGAGTATGTATTTCTTGCCCACTCTGCCCTTTTGTTCTCAGAAGTGTCAATAAACTGTGTGGTCACTCCACAGATAAGGCCGCCGAGGTCTTAAAGTGCCCTGAAGGGAATACACTCAGCACCTGATTTGTACCCACCTGAGGTTCTAAAGCCCTTTTCCTCACCTGCTAGTATGGTGGTTGCGAATTAGGAGGCAGGGATAAATAAGCTGATGTCATCGAACTATCTCAAGAGAGAGGGTAGAGGGTGGGCCTCCTCCTGGGACTGCCGGAGGCCAGCTCCCTCCCTGCTCTGGTCCACTGATCTGTGGAGGAGAAGAGGTGGCTCATGAGAAGGAAGGGACCCCCTGGAGGACCGCAGTTTGGAGGAGAACAACAAGACCTCAGAGATGGAGGATGAAAAGAGGGGCCCCCTCCTGGCCAGGCAACCCCTTAGGAGAAAGGTCTCAAGGGAGAAAGCCCCCCAGGGGACATTGTCCCCTTTCCCTGCTGCCCAAGAAAAAGAGGCCTGCAGAAAAGACTGGAAAGTTTCTGAACATTGGCATGACAAGGAGCTCACTCTGAACTCTGCATCTTCCTCCTCAAACCTCCTCCTTTTCCAGATTCCCCATCTTGGCCCATGAACTCCCAACCACACTGACTAGCTACATAATTCACAGGGCCCAGTGCAAAATGAAAATGCCGGGCTCCCTTCTTAAAAAGTTATGAGTAACTTCAGGACAGTGACAGCCGGGCATTGAAGAGGCGCTGAGCCCTTCTGAGTGTGGGATGGTGCAGGTCACACGCCCATGAAGCTGGCCCTACAACCAACCACCCATTACCCACACTGGAAACCAGGCTGCCATCTTTTGCCTCTCCCTCCCCCCACCCCGTCCATCGAGTCCTGTGGATTCAAGCTCATTACACAGCTGCCCTTTCTGCACCCCAAATGCCGTGCCTCCCATCTAGGCAGCGTTTCTCACCCCTGGACGATCGCAGCCATTCCAACAGCCTCCAGCCTTGCCTGCTCTGGCCCATCCTCCCTGCGCAGCCAGAGAGCTCCCTCCCTACAGGCCAACCCGACCCTGGCACGTCCCAGTGGCACCTGCGGTGGCTTGAACTGTGTTCCCCCCACATTCACAAGGTAAAGCCCTAAGCCCTGATGGGGACTGTATTTGGAAATAGGGCCTCGAAGAGGTAATTGGGATTAAATGAGGTCATAGGGTGGGGCCCTGGTCTGATTGGACTAGTGTCCTTATAGGAAGAGACAACAGCGAGCAGGCCCCCACCAGCATGGTCATAGAGGAAACAATGCTAGGCAAGGACCCAGCAAGAAGGTGGCCATCTACAAGCCAGGAAGAGACCATCACCAGAAACCGAATCTGTTGCCACCTTGGTCTTGGACTTCTGGCCTCCAGAACGCTAAGAAAATTAATTTCTGTTCTTTAAGATATGGAGCCTGTGGTCTTTTGTTATAGCAGCCTGAGCTGATGAATACGGTCTCCACTGCCTAAGCTCTGTTCCTGGTCCTTGTGGCCCTGCGTGGCTGGGACCTACCTCTCCGGCTCTTGCCAGAACATCTTCTTTCCTGTCTCTGGGGGCTCCACAGGCTCTCTGCCCCCTGGCTCTTCCACATGCTCTTCTTCTACCTGGGGACTGTCCTCTCTACCTCCTCAGCTGGCCAACGCCTATTCCCTTTTCAACCCCAGCTTGGAAATGAAACATCCCTGACACGCCCCACCCCTGCACAATCAAGGTGGGGCCTCTCTTCCCTGCCCCCACAGCCCCTCCAGGCTCCCCCTCTTGTCGGTTGCACTTGTGACTCGTGTCACTGCATATTTTGGGCTTCTCTTGCCTGTTGTTCAGGAGCTCCTGGGGACGGGGACTGTATTCCCCAGCATCTGCTGCTCCCACGGCTTCTTGTCCCTGGCAGCCTCTCAGAAAGCTTGAGGCCGAAGAACAGGGCCAAAGGAGCAGGGCCAAGGGTGCAAGAGTTCAGTTAACTTTGCACTCACCCTCCTCCAAGGGAGAATTTTTCAACTGTGTCTTTTTGGAATGGGTCATTCATTCACTGGGTCAACAAACATCCATTGCTTTCCCAGGTAGGGCGGGGCCCCGGGCCAGGTGCTGGATGCTGCTGAGAAGGTGCCTGAGTCCCCACCAGGAGACACACAGACACCAGACATCACACTGTATTGAAAGAGGGTCTCCCTGGCAAGTCGTGGGAAAGAGAGGATTCAGATCAGACAAGCCTGGATTTGCATGCAGGCTTCGCTCTTCATCAGTTGGTGACCCTGGGCAATCTGCATGCCCCACTTGTTTTACCTTGAAAATGACCCTGACATCCACCTGTTGGGATTAGCAGTTCTCAAACTTTTTTGAGAACCCTGTACACTCTTAAGCATTATTGAAGCCCCTACAGATCTTTTGTTTATGTGGGTTATTTCTTTCAGTATTTACCATATTGGAAATTGAAACTAAGACGTGCTAAAAACCTGAGAACACACATACATTCCATTTTCCATCAGAGTAATGACATAATCTTGCCCCAGGACCTGTGCTCAACCAGAAGAGTGAGAAACAAAACCCCAGCTCCCAGCTCCAACTTTATGAGGAAGCAGAGACAACCTTTAAAAAAATTTTTAGGGGGGCGCCTGTCGTGTGAGCGTCCAACTCTTTTTTTTTCTTTAAAGATTTTATTTATTTGACAGAGAGAGACACAGCGAGAGAGGGAACACAAGCAGGGGGAGTGGGAGGGGGGAGAAGCAGGCTTCCCGCCAAGGAGGGAGCCCGATGCGGGGCTCGATCCCGGGACCCTGGGACCATGACCTGAGCTGAAGACAGATGCTTAATGACTGAACCACACAGGCACCCCTATGACTGCTTTTTTTTTTTTTAAGATTTTATTTATTTATTTGACAGGGAGAGACACTGCGAGAGAGGGAACACAAGCAGGGGGAGTGGGAGAGGGAGAAGCAGGCTTCCTGCTGAGCGGGGAGCCCAATGTGGGGCTCGATCCCAGGACCCTGGGATCATGACCTGAGCCCAAGGCAGACGCTCAACGACTGAGCCACCCAGGCGTCCCAAGCACCCAACTCTTGATTTCGGCTCAGGTCATGGTCTCAGGGTCCTGAAATGGAGCCCTGAGTCGGGCTCTGAGCTCAGCACCGAGTCTGCTTGTCCCTCTCACTCTGCTCCTCCTCTCACTTGTCCTCTCTCTTTCTCAAATAAATAAATAAAATCTTTAAAAAATTGTTTTAGGGGCACCTGGCTGGCTCAGTCAGTAGAGCCTGTGTCTCTCTTTTTTTAAATTCTATTTTGCTTAAATTTATTTTATTTAAACGTAAAATTTACTTTACTTAAACTGATTAACGTATAGTATTAGTTTCAGAGGTAGAGTTCAGCGGTTCATCAGTTGCATATAACACCCAGTGCTCAGTACCTCACGTGACCTCCTTTTTTTTTTTTTTAAAGATTTTATCTATTTATTTGACAGAGAGAGACATAGCAAGAGAGGGAACACAAGCAGGGGGAGAAGGAGGGAAGAAGCAGGCTTCCCCGCGGAGCAGGGAGCCTGATGTGGGACTCGATCCCGGGACTCCAGGATCATGACCTGAGCCGAAGGCAGTTGCTTAACCAACTGAGCCACCCAGGTGCCCAAATTTACAGTTTTTAAACTGAGGCAAGGAGATAAGAGATTGATAGTTAACTGAGTATTAAAAATGAGCTGTTTTCTAGTAATTTCTTCAAGACCCGGAAGGTATCACATCCTCTTAAAATGTTTTCTGATACTAACCAAAACCTGTATTCAGTTAAACTTAAGTTTTTTGTGAATCTAAGGCCCATGTTACATATTGGGCCCGCGGAGGTCAGCGGGCTTAAATCAAACATCTGTAAAATTCTTAAAGCCCAACGAGACCAAATCTTGACATTTTCTGTAATTTCAAGATTGGTTTTCCTTTATTCAGATACTTTTCCTGCTTAGAAAAGCATTTGGTCTATTAGAAAAGCATTTCTAGTTATTTATTT
>NW_028047919.1:0-420 GCF_054177405.1 Leptonychotes weddellii
AAACCAGTAGACACGGAATAACAGCAAGGCATAGAGGCCAGCACCCGTCTAAGGGGCCAAACTTATAGGGAGGACTTCAAAAACTGAAAGAAGGGAAGGGTTTTTAATTGTAATTGACAAAAAGCTTATGGAAGAGATTTCAGCTGGGAGACAGAGCCCAAACACAGTAAAAAGGTAGGAACATGTGTGGGGGTTCTGATTAGAGATTGTCTTAAAAGTGAGTGGTAACGGGCGCCTGGGTGGCTGAGTCGTTAAGTGTCTGCCTTCGGCTCAGGTCATGATCCCGGGGTCCTGGGATCGAGCCCTGCATCGGGCTCCCTGTTCGGCTGGAAGCCTGCTTCTCCCTCCTCTACTCCCCCTGCTTGTGTTCCCTCTCTCGCTGTGTCTCTCTCTGTCAAATAAATAAATAAAATCTTAAAA
>NW_028047920.1:0-420 GCF_054177405.1 Leptonychotes weddellii
CACATCTTCCTTCTGTCCTATAAAAACAAGTCATTTCCGGTGGGAAAATTGGGCTTCTTGGCCAGATTCACGGTCTCTGAGGGGTGAGGAGATGGGTGGAGTTGGGGTTGGAGGGTCAGAGAACAGTGAGGTGTGGCCAAGAAATCTCAAGTACTGGGAGAGATGGAATACACGGGCAGGAGGCCAGACCACCAGGGCCCGGAAGGCCTTGGGACTGGGGGGAGGGGAGGGACAGCTCTGGGAAGGACTGGAGGCAGGGAGGCTGGGGTGAGGCTGGGGGAAGGGTGGGACAGGAGGCCTGGGGGGACAGGCAGGGGGAGGCATGGGCTGGAGAGTCCTGGCACAGGACAGTGGGGCTGGACACTGACAAGCTTACAGGAGGGAGAGGAAGGGAGAGGCAATGCCTGGGGGTGACCCGGG
>NW_028047921.1:0-420 GCF_054177405.1 Leptonychotes weddellii
ATAGTCTCTCATGGTTCATCTCTCCCTCCAATTCCCTCCCCCCATTTTTCCCTTCCTTCTCCTAATGTCCTCCGTGCTATTCCTTATGTTCCACAAATACATGAAACCATATGATAATTGACTTTCTCTGCTTGACTTATTTCATTTAGCATAATCTCCTCCAGTCCCATCCATGTTGATGTAAAAGTTGGGTATTCATCTTTTCTGATGGCTGAGTAATGTTCCATTGTATATATGGACCACATCTTCTCTATCCATTCATCTGTTGAAGGCACTTGACTCTTAATTTCGGCTCGGGTCATGATCTCAGGGTCGTAAGATTGAGCCCAGCTTCGGACTCCACGCTCAGCGGGGATCCCTGCTTGAGATTCTCCCTCTCCCTCTCCCCTCCACCCCCGCCAGTTCTCTCTCTCTCTCTAG
>NW_028047922.1:0-420 GCF_054177405.1 Leptonychotes weddellii
CTGTACTTTGTAGTAACTGTTGATAAGAAATGACAAGAAGGGGGCGCCTGGGTGGCTCAGTTGGTTAAGCGACTGCCTTCGGCTCAGGTCATGATCCTGGAGTCCCTGGATCGAGTCCCGCATCGGGCTCCCTGCTCCGCGGGGAGTCTGCTTCTCCCTCTGACCCTCCGGACCCTCCCCCCTCTCATGCTCTCTCTCTCAAATAAATAAATAAAATCTTTAAAAAAAAAAAAAAAGAAATGACAAGAAGGGAAAAGGATGTAAGTGTTCACTGAGCCCCTACAGGATAGTAGGTGTTTTATACACATTACTTCATGGGAGGCCAATCCCATTCCTTACTCTTGTTGCTCCCCATTTATAGGAAGAAGAAACTAAGACTCAGAAGGGTTGCAAAACTTGTCCAAGATCACACAATGGGGA